>NC_041026.1:13549651-13849651 GCF_900634625.1 Parambassis ranga | reverse complement strand
GGCGATGAGGAGGCGGGACAGAGAGCAGGGAGTCAGTGGACGGCTGAGAAGAGGCCTTCTCTATGGTATGCTAATGATGTGAACAGGATGACAAGTTGATTTTTTTTTAACCATCTTAAGCTACTTTTCTGAAGTTAAATCTGAACACCTTTCTTTATTCTGCTGTTATCCAGACAGTGAAGATGAGGATGACGAGCGCCCAGCCGCTCGCAGAAGGCGTTTGGCTGAGCGGGCAGCAGAGGGCATCACAGATGGCGAAGAAGAGGAGATGATAGAGAGCATAGAGAACCTGGAAGACATGAAGGTTTGTTTCTGAAATCACAAAGACCACTTATGCACAGACACTCTTCAGGTCTAACGCCTTTCTAACACTTTCCTGGTTTGCAGGGGCACACTGTGAGGGAGTGGGTGTCCATGCCGGCTCCACGGCTGGAGATCTATAACCGCTTCAAGAACTTCCTGCGGACCCACGTGGACGAAAACGGCCACAATGTCTTTAAGGAGAAGATCAGCGATATGTGTAAAGGTAGCTCAGCCACATACACTGATAATGCTCTCGGATCAACACTTAACTGTTTCTAAATTAATTAATCTGTGTTCAAATTCCAGAGAATAAGGAGAGCCTTGTTGTAAACTATGAAGACCTTGCAGCCAGAGAGCATGTGTTGGCTTACTTCCTACCAGAGGCTCCAACTGAGATGTTGAAGGTGAGTCTGTTGTAATTTCTTTAACTGTCTTCTCAGCCTCTTGTTTTTAGTTAACAATCGGTCTAAAATGTCATGTCTGCACCTATGAGATTTTTTGCATTTGAGACTATTCACCATTGTGTCATCTAACCTCATCACATGTTCATCAGGTTTTTGATGAAGCAGCTAAAGAAGTGGTGCTTGCCATGTACCCGAAATATGACCGCATTGTCCATGAAATCCACGTCCGCATCTGTAACCTGCCGCTCGTGGAAGAGATCCGATCGCTCAGGTAAAACTTTACTGGTTATTCTGTATGTTGTTTGTCCCAGGAGACTGATTGTTCCTCTTTCTGATGCTGCATCCATGTCATGGGAGATTTATTCATGTGTGATTGTAACTCTTTCTTCACCAGGCAACTTCATCTGAACCAGCTGATCCGTACCAGCGGTGTGGTGAGCAGCTGCACTGGCGTGCTCCCTCAGCTCGGCATGGTCAAGTACAACTGTAACAAGTGTAATTTTGTGCTGGGGCCCTTCTTCCAGTCTCAAAACCAGGAGGTAAAACCAGGCTCCTGTCCTGAGTGTCAGTCCCAGGGGCCCTTCGAGATCAACATGGAGGAGGTGAGAGGAGGATGACCTTATCTTACTTAAAGTGTATTGCAGTTACTTAAATGTGTGCGAGTGAATTTAACTGGTGGTGTCCCTCATGCAGACTGTGTACCAGAACTACCAGAGGATCACCATCCAGGAAAGTCCTGGTAAGGTGGCCGCTGGCCGTCTCCCACGCTCCAAAGATGCCATCCTGCTGGCTGACCTGGTGGACACCTGCAAACCTGGAGATGAGATTGTAAGTCAGTTAATAGTTGGAAGTAATGCACAGTTCCTCTTAGATGTTAGTAAAGACACAGAGCAAATGAGGATTTACTCTACTGGACAATTCAACATTTTCGTAATCTCTTGTCTGTCAGGAGCTGACAGGCATCTACCACAACAACTACGATGGCTCTCTGAACATGGCTAACGGCTTCCCTGTGTTCGCCACCGTCATCCTGGCCAACCACGTCACCTGCAAAGATGAGGGTGTCGCTGTAGCCGAGCTGACTGATGAGGATGTCAAAGCCATCGTCTCCCTGTCAAAAGACGAACGTATTGGAGAAAGGGTAAGTTCACACGTACAAACACTTGCAGTAAAAATGATGCTGATTATCAGCTAAAGCCACTATTAAATATTCTTGGCAGATCTTTGCCAGCATGGCGCCATCTATCTACGGTCATGAAGACATAAAGAGAGCACTGGCCCTGTCATTGTTTGGAGGGGAGCCCAAAAATCCAGGTAGAACATCTCAGCTGTGTAGGGGTAATTGTCTGTGTTTTCTGGCCTATTTTTGTGGTCCTTACGTTCTTCCACTTTCTCCATCTCCAGGTGGGAAACACAAGGTTCGTGGGGACATCAATGTTCTGCTGTGCGGAGACCCAGGAACTGCTAAGTCCCAGTTTCTCAAGTAAATATCTGCACCTAAATGAATGAACAATAAAGTCAAAGTATACAAACATTTATGAAGAGACATCCTGATGATTGTTTCATTGCAGGTACGTGGAGAAAGTGGCGAGCCGCGCGGTGTTCACCACAGGTCAGGGTGCCTCCGCTGTGGGTTTGACCGCCTATGTTCAGAGACACCCAGTGAGCCGCGAGTGGACTCTGGAGGCCGGAGCGCTGGTGCTGGCTGACCGTGGTGTCTGTCTGATTGATGAGTTTGATAAGGTGAGCAGAGGGTCTAAATGTTGATGCCTTTAGTTTGCATAATAGAAACAACAATGAACTTGACTGTGTGTCCTCCAGATGAACGATGCAGACAGGACGAGTATCCACGAGGCCATGGAGCAGCAGAGCATCTCCATTTCCAAAGCTGGGATTGTCACCTCGCTGCAGGCCAGATGTACCGTCATTGCTGCTTCTAACCCAATCGGTATGTGGCTCAGTGCTGCAGTTTGACATAAAGTCATTATATACATAAAAGACTGGATCATGGTTGCATCATCTCTGTGGTTTGCCTGCAGGCGGCCGGTACGACCCTTCACTGACCTTCGCTGAGAACGTGGACCTGACGGAGCCCATTGTGTCACGTTTTGATGTGCTGTGCGTTGTCCGTGACACTGTCGACCCTGTGCAGGTACACACCCTTACTGTCTACACACACACTGTAGACAATAACAACACATATAGAAACATAATGTGGTTCTTTTTCTTCTTACAATCAGGATGAGATGTTGGCGCGCTTTGTGGTTGGTTCACATATTAAACATCACCCGAGCAACAAGGAAGGGGGTGTGGCCTTAGAGGAGATGGTCCTGCCCAACTCATCTGACGTGCCACCGATTCCTCAGGAGCTTCTGAGGAAGTACATCATCTATGCCAAGGAGCGGGTATGAGCGCACAGTCTGGTTAACAGTTTAATAATTTTTCTGTATCATAAATGTAGTTTTAGTAAGGTAAGAGCATATAAAGATAAGATCAATGTGAAATAATTTGTATTTTAACTGTTATGTTACAATTTTGTAATTGCAGATTCACCCCAAACTGAACCAGATGGATCAGGACAAGGTGGCTCGCATCTACAGTGAACTGCGTAAGGAGTCGATGGTGAGCCCAGTGAAATGTTCCACCTTTGACCAACACCATAAAGATGTCAACAACAAAATATTATGGGTGAAGTAACTTTGTGAATGTTGTTTAACGTCATTGTCTGTGACTCAAAAAACAGGCCACCGGCAGCATCCCCATCACGGTTCGTCACATTGAGTCCATGATCCGCATGGCTGAGGCCCACGCCAAGATGCACCTGAGGGACTATGTGCTGGAGGACGACGTCAACATGGCTATCAGGGTCATGCTGGAGAGCTTCATTGACACACAGAAGTTCAGCGTCATGAGGAGCATGAGGAAGGTTTGTGAAAGAGTTTTGAGAGCTTGTAGTTTGCCTTTTGTTAGTAATGTAATGATAAATAAATCTACATCAGTGGTTGTTATTTAATGGACCATCTGCAGACGTACAGAACTATTGTTTTTACATTGAAATGTGTCCCTGAAATAACAGCTCTTGTGCAAACTGGTGGCACATTGAGTTGCTCAACTTGCTCTGAAAATAATACCATGCCTGACTTCTACGTGTTGTTACTGCCAAAAGCCTGATAACTACTACTTCAATAACTTTCTCTTCCTTTGTTTCTTTCCAGACATTTGCCCGCTATCTGGCATTCCGCAGGGACAACAACGAACTGCTGCTTTTCATCCTCAAGCAGCTGGTGGCCGAGCAGGTCTCTTACCAAAGGAACCGATACGGAGTCCAGAACGACACCATCGAGATCCCAGAGAAAGATCTGCATGATAAGGTACTGAGAGGAAGGGTGCACATTATTATGTTCTGTCTTCCCTGACTCTATTGCTGCTCCAGCTGCGCCGATTCTTTTGACGTATTATTTATTGTTTAAGGTAGCATCAGAGTCGTGAAATAAATATGTTTTTAACCACCTGATGCTGATCAGAACTTCCTGTTCTTCCTCCCTCTCCTTTTCCAGGCAAGACAGATCAACATCCACAACCTGTCAGCCTTCTACGACAGTGACATGTTCCGATCCAACAAGTTCAGCCATGACGGCAAGAAGAAGCTCATTCTGCAGCAATTCTGAGAGCCTCCTTCTCCACTGAAATAGTGAAAACTCTATTTCTGGACATGTCATTGGAAAAATAAGAGTTCTCCTGGTTTTTTCACGTGTTTAGACTCCGGGGTGAGATCTTACCTTTGGGTGTGCACAGATTGGAAGTCTGCTGTTGGAAGGATGGTTTCATCCACTTCTCCACAAACGTCAGTTCTGTTGGAGTCGACCTGAAAGAATTGAAAGAATTTCAAGTAGCAGATCGGAGAGGTCATCAGTTTCTGAAGGTTTATTTTAGCCAAAAAAATAAGCTGCTGAAATAAAAAGAAAAAGACATGAGGCCTTTAATGTCCTCCGGAAACATCTGCATTCATTCCACCTCTCCTCGAGTTCCGTCTGCTTTCAGGTGGAGGGAATTGTAAATAATTGTACATGTTGTTGACACAATTTATTGTTTCGCTTGATTCCTCTTATTTTACAGACTCATAAGTACTTAGAAGATGTTAAAATATTTTCACTGCTACCAATGTTGGACTGTAGCTCTGTTTTGATATTAAATGTGTATTTGTTACACTGCTGTCATTTGTCTTACTTTATCTCCACAGAGTGACTCCAGCACTCCTCAGGCTGCTCCTTAATGAACGGATCTAATATTGTTCTCCGTAGCTTCACAGCTCTGTTTAATCTGCTGACTGTTTGTATTTTGGTTCAAACTCACAGTCTGTGCTAAAGATTAGAAATCAGTGAAAACAAAATGACACTTTAGGAGACAAAAGGGTCCAACGACTGAAATCAAAGCTCAGGTTTGTCATTTGTTGAAGGCTGATTTGACGCTACAAATGACAAAACTAAATAATTATTTGCTTATTTGTGTTGCTGTAAGTTTGTGCAATGTTACTGTATGGTATATATCAGTGTTGAAAATATACCCCATTGGATAGGATGGATACAGCATTTTTATTGACTTGTTTACTTTATTACATTTAATCTGTCTGTTAAGCCAAACAAACGTTACTATATTGAGAAAATAGCTGTAACCATGAACAGATATGTCTATCATATATTTTTTAGTTTCTTTTGTACTTTTTGGGGGGTTCAACGTTGGGACACCATAGGAAAAGTATTTTACGAGCATCCCCTGAACGCAGCAGTAAGCCAGCACAGACCACACAGCTAGTGCGGCCTCTAGTGGTAAGAAGCGGGAACTGCAGGCAGCAAGCGGTCATTTCCAGCATCGGTGGTGCAAAGGATCAGATCCTGGACTGACCGCAGCTGCTCTCTCTCTCTCTCTCTCTCTCCCCTCTCTCTCCCCTCTCTCTCTCCCCTCTCTCTCTCTCCCTTACGCACACACAGCCTGTCTGTCTGTGTGCACGGACACCGCAGACAGTTCGCTATTGATCCCGCGCACAGACAGGACACGAAGCGGCCATGAACGCGTCGTTTTCCTGACGGCCTCCATTCACATCCAGAGAGCATCTGCAACTGATATCTGTGAGATCTGTTCAGAGCGGAGGAGGGGAGCACTGCAGCAGACATGCCGGGCCTGCTGCACATCACACTGGCCGGTGAGTCTGTTTTTATTTCCCCATACATTCATTCCAGGCAGCCATCAGCACAGACAGCAGACAGGGGACAGTGTTTCTTGTTTTTAAATCAAAATCACATGAAAACAGACATCATGCTATATGAGACTTTCAAAAACATCACACAGGATAAACTCACTACTGAGCACCACATACATTCTAACTTATTATTTTAATGCCTTGGACCTGCAGTAACCTATTAATGATTCATCAATACTAATGATCATGTTATAAATCAGGGTGAATCCAGTAGCACTCTGTTTTAATGAAGCGCTCAGGTTAAATTCTCTGAAGTGGCTGCAGGCTGGCAGTGTGTAGGAGGGCTCGCAGTGCACTTAAATCAGCAGACACACACTGCAGTGTCTGACACACACACACACACAGAGCTGGCAGGACCAACTGCTGGGCATGAGACGTGATAGAAAACATTACCAACAAGTTTTCATTGTTATGATGAAGGCCTGGCAGCAGCTTTGCATCATTGTAGGTAAAATGATGCATATATTTCTATTTATAAAAATAATAAATATTCTCTTTATCAAATCATTTGTAGAATATTACTGTTTTTTTTTATATATAATTCACTCTAAAATGTGCATAAACTGTTCAAAACTGCTTCTTTGTTTCATGTAAACTAAATGTTTAATGTTATAAAAGGAACTGACATCCACATTATAAAAGAATGGCTCTGATACTTTCCAGGGTGTCGATTATCAAAAAAAAAAAAAAAAATACGGTTGTAAAATATATTTATTATTGATAAATCTACTGGTTCATTGTTGAAAAACAACTGAATCATTCAGCAGTAATATTGTGATCTCTGAATGATTCAGTCTCATGGTGAAGTCTTTATGCCCGTGCATGATTTAATTGATTTTTATTTGATGACTGTCATCATCATGTTCTTCCTCCTCGGTGGCTGCAGCAGCGTAGAAGCTGCCCCTGTATGAAGTTTCTCTCTTTGTTTACACTCCAGCTGTTTTTAATGAAATGTGGATGTTTCTGCGAAGTTAAAAGTTTTAAACTCTGGATTTTTAATAATTTATGATCAGAGAGGAGAGGATTTGACAAGGAGCATTTCTGTCAAGGGGGATTTTGGGGGAGGGTCCCACCCCATCATATAACATAAGCTGATCAGAGGGGGGGGGGTGTTAAGTCGCGGATGTTAGGGGGGATGTTGGGGGCTTTAGGCAGACCCCCTGGAACATAATGTACCATCAGGGTTTTATCGGAGCTCAAACTGATGGCACTCTACTAAAATTTGCAACCAGAGTGAAAACAAACAACAAACAAAATGACCTTTACACCCTGTGGAATAAATGCATTGTAAACCTCTGTATGGAAATTTCTAAAGAAATGTATCCCTAACCAGGTGAAAACCTTGTAAATGTTTTACATGCACACAGAGTGCATTTGCAACCCTCTGAGCCCTAACACAGACTTCTTTATCTTTTATAGACACACCCACAGGCGAAGCATGAAAAGCCTTTATACTACAGTATCTACCAGAATACTCTCAACCCAAAAGTTTCTCAACTATTGTTCGTCACACCACATTCTCATCTTAAAACAGAAGCTTTTATCAGGCTAATATGAAAAAATGACTGCTGGAATTGCATCAAAAACAATATTTTTAAAGTGTTCTTGACACCAAAAATAAATCTTTAAATTAAATGGTTATTGCCCCTTATACTCACTATTCATTTGCCTTGCTTCAGATTTCAATTTACGGTGAGAAAGTCAGTGTAATATTTTGCAAATTAGGAACTATTTTCTTGTCAAAACAACATTATTATTTGTTTGTTAGCACTAAAATGTCATCTAGGAGACATATTTTAAAGATATTAATAGAAAATATCTGCAATACTCACAAATCCATGCTAGAACTCCCTCCAAACAATGCTTCCATTAGCTTTAGCATGAATAAGCCATGTTTATGCTGTCCTAACAACTGACTACTACCAATTGTTTTTATATAAAATCCTATTAGCACTTATAATAATCTTCAGTTTTGATAATTAAGCTTGTTAGCATGCTAACACTTTCTTTATTGAATTATTATGAGAAGATAAGATGCTGGAAAAAAGGGGTGTCTAGAGCAGCATGTGGAGGAAATGCATATAACTTTTTTTTTTATTGAAGCAGCAGGATGAGGAGATTCAGTCCAAATAAGGCCATGAATTCTGCTTTAGTACACAAAGTCTTTGCCTACTCATATACTCCAGCTGTTTGGATCTGCAAGGCAAGCTAACAAAATAATCACTCATATATGGCTAAATATGTATGACAGGGAGCGGCATGAGAGGGGGAAAGGAGTGATTTATTGACGCTTGTCCTCTAAATGAAATAATTGCCAGTTCCGCCCAAAGAAGCAAAGTCAATATCCTCAGAGGAGTCATTGGTGTACAACATCACAGAGCAGCCACACTAGCACGAGAACCTCTGCTTGTTCTCTGGGTATTGACCACCAGGGTTTTGTTCTATACTGCATTTTGTAATCTCAGGTCCAGTGATGAAATTTGGAGGGTTTATCCCCCCCTCCCGGGCACTCGGCCGCCTCGTTGAGCTCAGTGTGGAGCTTATCTGTGCTAAGCTGATAAGGCGAACTCAGCTGTGCAGTCGCCTCAGCTTGGATGGACCATCAGAGATTTTTCTGAAGTAATTACGCTGCAAAGTTTTCTTTTGGAGACAAAGACTTCGAGGTCATTGTTTTTTGCTGGAGCAGCTTACGTGTGTCTTGTGTGAATTGTAGTGGTGTGTTGGAAACTTCACGGTTACCGTGGCAACAACAGGAATGTCCAGGCCATCACCAGTTCTTCCCACTGCACAAAAGTAAAGCCAAAATATCACAGAAGTAAATGTCACAATCTTAATCTTAATCTTAATCTTAATCTTATATCTCTTTAATATTATCATTATCTTATGAGTGGTAAATGGTCTGTATTTATGTAACAAGTGATCCCCAGAAGGCCGATCAAACATATTCTAGCTGCCATATTGTTGCTGGTCTGTAGTGGGTTCCTCAATCCAGGGGCTGCAAATGATGAAGCCTATGGAGATGTCACGGACGGCCTCAAAGGTTGTACCACATGCAGTTAAATGCATGAGAGGACTTTCTGTTTGCGTTGGGGGGATGATTCCTATGTCCTGCTCTGTGTGGGCTCTTTGTGTGTGTGTGTCAGTGGATTTAAAGATCTGCTCAGTTTACCAGACAAAACTGGGAGAAAGTTGTTGTTAGCACAGATGCTCTAGACAGTCTACACAGTGAATCTGATGGGTTAGTGTTGGAGCTGGTTTGGTTGCGCTCTCAGGGTGTGTTGCTTTGTAACACACTGAAGCTGACCTGATTGAGTTTTCCTATCATGTGTGAAAGCTGCTTAACTTGCAGCCTGTTGTGCTTTTTTAGTGGACAGTAAAAAACCCTTTTATCTTCACTGACAACTTTTTTATTTCAAATAAATAAATCACACTGTGAAGCCGAGGACTACTGACAGTGTTTGCTGTTTCAGTCAGTGAGTATTTTACCACCGCTGCATTAGCTGGACTGTACGATGTTAAAAAATATCACTCCTGGGTATTTGGCAGAATAACGCCACACAACTGAAGGGAGAGCTACATCAGCACCAATGGAGCTGTTTTATCCATATATTTCATAACCAGTGAGAAGAAGATGCAGATATTTATGGTGCTGTGATCTCCTCTATTCTGTGAAACATTCAGTACTGTGAGGATGTTGTTGGATTCAGCAGTGTTGATTTGGGAGTTTGGGAAGTAAAGAAAGGAATTAAACAACACAAGTAGTGCTCCACTGGGTGATGAATCCCTTTATCTGTGTCTCCTCCTGTTCATGCCTCCATTCACAGCCTTGCTGCCCTTGGTGCAGTTCAATGGATCAGTGATTCAGGACGTTTTAGAGGCCGCTGGACTTTTTTTTTCTAGCTAAGCACTTTTAGAAAGGCGAACTAAGAGTCTGCAGGAGCTGTTCAGATATGGTGCATTAAAATCTTTTTTTCCCCTTTATGATCAGCACCCCTGACAAAGCATCTGTGCCTCAGTGTTTCTCCTGTTTGATCTGCAGATGAAAAATTCAGCAGCTCAGAAGTAGTGTCCGCCGCCCTCCTGGTTTCATGGCGATTCTATGATGACATTCTGGGTCCCCTTCAGATAAGAAAGATCACAAACTCACACAGGTCTATCTGGTGAGGTTTCAAGCTTGGTGCTTATTGGCTGAAAGAACGGGTGGTTCAAGGTGTGATGGTGGCCTTCAGTGAGGCAACCGTTCCAGTTGGTTCTGTGCACCAAACTATTTTTAGCATCACCTGGGGTGATAATAGCTAGTTAGCAAGCCATAAACAATCTCTAACTTTAATTTAGTTTGGTCCATGTCCCATCCACTGACAAAGGTGGGGTTTATGCTGCAGTGATGGAGATGTTTGGGCCTCATTTTATGGGAGCTGTTGTCCATCTTTGGGGTGGTTTCTTTGTGATGGGATTCATTACTAGTAGCCCAGAAAAGGGCATAAAAGCTTGTTGCTTGACAACTAATATGTGTTTAACAGTGTGAAAGAGTCTGTTTTACCAAACCATGATCTTTACTGAAATCTAAAAGGTTTTAGTGGTTAAAGCTGAAAGCTAATAGATAGAAACTCAAACAGAGGTAGAGGCTGGTAGTATGACTACAAACTATTATAGACACTTTTTTAATTGTACTGGTTAAAGAGCTGAACCGTTTAACCCAAGATCTCTCAGATGAACACATCTGTGTCCCTGGGGGGGAGTGGTGTCGGCCCGGAGAGCTTAACATGCCTGAGACGTGTTCGAGACATGTTGGTCATGATATCATAATCTGCTCAGTCAGCCCCTGAGGTCAGACAGCCATCTGTGGTCCCAGACAGAGTGCACCATGGGATACGTGAGGGTGACAGCAATGATCGCTCTGCTTCTCTGTGAGGGATTAGTGATGGATATTTAAATGATGGGTAAATGAACTGATAAATTAAACAGCTGGAGAAAGGTCAGTCAAATGAGTGGATGGTATGATTAACAAGCAGGTGATTCTAAGGCATACGCTGCAATTAATGGTTAATTTATGGCATTTATAAGGCAATATTGGAACAATTAAACTAGGGGCTGATGATTTCTTGATCAAAATTAAATTAAATTTAATTAGTGATAGCCAAAAAATTTAGTGAATTGAACACACTGATAGTGCCTCCAGAGACATCCTAAGGGCAGCAGTGCAGATGAGAGCAGTGATGTCTGCTCTTAAACAGTAAATTAAATCACCTTAATGTACAATGCGGACAACAAAGAGCTCTTATCTCCACCGGGCTGCTCTGCTTCAAAGCGTGTGGAATAACAACAAAAAAGGAATGTCTAAATCTGTGTCTGAAATTGGTTAAAGTGATTTAATCAAGTCTGTTTGACCTCTTACTTTTTATAGGGAGCCACTTGGTATATAACAAACAACTCTGTTCTCTCCACCTGTAGCTCTTCTGGCCAGCTGCGATGCCTTCAGACTTGGTTCATCCCAGCGTGTCATCCCTGTCAGTCGTCCGGGGGCCCGTCTGTTCCTGAGCAAAGGCCCAGCGCAGCCACAGTTCATCCAGGAGTTAGTCCGAACCAAACGCCACACTGTCCCCGAGTTAGTGCGAGTGCAGCCTCACCTGGTTCATGACATGGGCTGGCCAGAGATCCATGAAACGTCCAGGTCACAGGCCAAGATAGAGACAGCTAACTCCTCTCAACTAAATACAGCTCACGCTGCTGGCCAGGATGTAGCCAGGACCCATGGTGCTGTGGATGAAAGCATGGACGTGCAGGATGAGATGGAGGTGAGGACCTTTATGAGTTAAGTTGAATAAATCCATTCTGTGATGTTAGGATTGTCTCGTCAGCTACTTGGTGTCTGCCTGTTTGTGTATCTGACCAAATATTTGCCCACTTTCAGCGTATGGTCCATCTGGCAGTCCCCCAGGAGGCAGAAGGCTTCCAGGAACACAGACACTCCACCGACCAAGAGACAGAGCTCCACGGTGGGCCCGGAGCTGGCGATACCTCCCAGGAGGCCTCAGGCTTTTATGGAACGGACACGGAGGACAGAGACAGAGGAGAAGAGGGTGGAGAGGACAGAGAGAGACGAGGGGGAGAAGAGGAGTGGGAGGACAGAGAGAGAAAAGAGGAGGAGGACGAGAAGGGAGAAGGGACAGACGATAAAGACGCCCTGGATGCTTTAGAGGTCAACCACACAACACCAGATCTGGATGCTCTGATTGGTTAGTAGAGATCATTTGCCCTACAGAACCTAAACACACCATCAGCACCACCTCTAGGATTTTAGTCATGCTGCTTCTTCAAAGTCATTATTTCTAGAAGTCTGGGACCAGATGTTAGCCTGAGGCAAAACCCAATTTTTTAATCCAACATTTCAACAGACTGTGCTGCTCCACTTTGCTGTGCAAACACTATATCTGCTGCTCTAGCTGCTCCTGTAGCCTTCTGGAGATATTGGTTTTAAAATGTTGATTCAGCCAAAGGCAAAGAGAACCTGTGAAGATTCAACAGCTGCAGGAGAGCAGGATGGACAGAAAAGTGCTCAGCGGTCTCATAGACTGTAAATAAAGATAGATGAACCCTCCATTACGTCACCCAAAACCTAGTGATGTTTCGTTACTGTATTATTATTATTATAGATCCATATGTTTAATTATTTACAGCTACTGTTTGTCTTCTATGAGCCCTTGATAAAGAAACAAACTGTCAAAACCTCATGGCAACCAGCCGAAAAACACACACAGTAACACGTGTTCTTGATGTCCCTCTTTGTGTCTCACAGGCTATAGTCCATCATTTCAGCCTAGCGTCCCTGACCCAGCTGAGGTGCATGAACCTGAGCTCCAGGAGCATCATGGTTCCCCCGCCCTGGAGGTGAGAAATGTATCCATAATTTCTGTAGCAGTGTCTGACAAGGTTCGATTATGTTTTAAAAAACACCTCCTATGAAATCAAAACTGTCATTAAAATCCTCATTTTATATTCAGTCTGTATTTAGAAGTAAATGTTTAGGTTGAGGTTAAATCACATAAGGTGCTCTGAACTGTGAACTAGTTCATTTTCACCTTAAGCGCGGAGGCTAACTCTCCTGGTCTGACAGTGAGGTGGGTCACAGCTGTGCTGAAGTTTGACGGCACCTTAAAAAAAAAAAAAAACAGGCTGCAGTCGGACTTTAATTAGATGGCAGTAAATGAGATGTAATCCAGGGCTCACCTACTAACCCTGCACTGAATAATTTAATTAGTCTTTAACTGCTTAATGGGATTAGCTGTGTTTTGTTGGCCAAATGTCAGTCGGGGGCAAGTGGGAGCGTCTGACTCAGCATGTTGATAAATGTGTGTTTCTTCTTCTACCTAAAAATAAATGGCAGCACAGACACTAATCATTGTTATTAATACAGATATATAGTATTTACCAAACAGAAGGTCACTAGTTTGTCTACTGCTGTGCTCTCAGACCCACACAGTACTCTCGCTGTAATGTTCTTCCTTACTTAATTTCCCCACAGGGATTAATAAAGTTAATCTTAATCTTTGTCCAGAAAATGCCAGAATACATTTATTAATTAACTATGAAGGGGCATGGTGGCCAAGTGGTAAGGCGTTGGTCTTGTAAACCAAAGATCATGGGTTCAACCCCCATCCATGCCTATGCAATACATACTTCACTTAATAAAGTAAAATTTAAGTAAAATAAATAACGCTAATCAGAACCTTAGCAGACTACAGTGTGAGCAGTTCCCACCTTACGAAGTAAAAGTACCAGCAGGATGTTAAATTTGTACGCAGTGTCTGTTTTTACTGAGAGACACGACCTGGCTAACGTGCTAAACTTGACACTACAACACTCGGTAGCCTATCGGTTGTGTCTAAAAAAGAGCATAAAGATGGTTCTTCAGTAGCACAGGTGATCTTTATCCTCTACTTCCTCAACACTAGTGTTTTTGCTTCTGGTCAGTAACCCTTTGCTCTCTGGGGTCGAACACCTGACGCACACTATAACTTCTGACAACAGAAATACACAAAACACCCCAAGTAATAATCATCCACTGCCATCCGGTGGACAAAAAAGAATTACAACTGAATTGATCATCATAGTTTTAACTGCAAATGCTGATTATCATGGTTAGTACAAACATTAGCACTGCAACTACTGTGACTACTTCTATTATTACCAATAAAAAAGATGAATTATTAGCTGAACCCTGTAATGCAGCTGAATTTAAAATACACATGCTATTATATGTGTGAACATAAGGTGCTAGATGGATTGAGATTGGCTCAGGTGAGGATGAGGTGACTTTGTCTTCCACACAGGTGGGTCCTATAGAAAGAGAGCTTTGGGAGGCAGAGGAGGGGGAAGATGTTCAGTCTAGCGGATATGGAGTTCTTCCCTCCACCATCACAACAATCAGTTCTACATCCACTGCTGTTTCTCCTGCTGCTACTGCCAGAGAAGAAGGAGACCCCGAAGGAACAGCTACCCCTGAAACCGACACGGGCACAGACTTTGGACTTCTGGGAACGTACACAAAAGGTATATGTTGTTCAGATCAGATCGTATGCTTTTATTTACATAAAAAAACATGACAAATATTAAGTTTAGCTTAGCATAAATAGTAGTAGTAACTGCTGAAAACAGTTAACTTAGATCAGAAAAACAAAAATGTGTATGTGAAAAAGAAATTTCAATCTCTTGTGTTTTACCTTTGCTTTGTTGCTGCAGATGAGACCGAAGATGAAGAGACAGAGAGGGAGGAGGAAGAGGAAGAGACAGTTCTGGCAAACACAGGCATGTTTACCCAGAATCCCACTGCGCCAGAGGTTGGTCTGGCTCCCAGCAGAGAACCTCTGCAGCCCAGCGTGGATCAAGAGGAGCAGCTGGAAAACAGCAAACACAACTTAAAAGGTGAGTGTGTTCCCCAAACCCCTCCATGATCAGCGATTATCCAGTCAGAACAACACTCTCGCTGAAACAGAGTCATTTGTATTCACTGAAGGGTTCAAAGCAGACGACGGGAGTGAGGAAGAGGAGGAGAAATGGAGGAAGAAGGAGAGACAAGAAACAAGGATGAGACACATCATCCCACTCACCACAGATCCTGCGCCCACTATCGGCTTCACCGACCCTTCCTGGGATTGGCTGGGAAAGACCACACTGCTGCCAACTCCGAGGTCAGAGGTCAAAGGAGGCGGAGTCACAGAGGTGTTCTTACCTTACAGCGATCACAGTATGATGGAGGAAGCACAGCAGGTATACTTAAAGACATACAGTAAAAACATATTTCAGCTTTTATTCCCTCATATTCTCACGACTGTCTCTCTACTGTCTGCAGGTAGTGTGTGTGGACTGGACGGAGCTGACTGAACGAGGCTATGTCGTCCTTAACATGACCCAAAACTTGAACTGTGTAAGTACAAGGAATCAATGACAAAATTCATTTCTGTTAAGCTGGTTTCATATTCACACACAATACACACAGAAACAGACCACGTCCCTCCTCCTCTGGCAAGAGACTCACAGCCCAAACCACAAATCCATGGATTGATGCAGACGATGTGATCTGTCCTTCCAAATGGAAGTGAAAATTAATTATCTGCTGCCATATCAGCAACACAAACCATCCATACCACCACAGTGACCTAATGGTTGTCAAGGCAACCATGGATGAAGGCAGTACAGTATAGTCTGTCACACATGCTGACATCTGTAAGTTCATTTTTCTGTTCTGACTCCTGAAAGAAAATCAAGTGGTAACATGCAGAAAAATTGGTGTGTGTGTGTGTGTGTGTGTGTGTGCAACAGGAAGAGTTTCGTGCAGAGCAGGGTGTACATTTGTTGAAGATCATGGAACGAGTGTTCGCTCGAAGAATGAATAGTCCTGAGGGATCATGGGAAATTTACCTCAGCAAGCCCACACACCAACAACACCAGCTGCTGATGAATGTTGCATCTGAGCATGGTACACACCCACCCACACACACACACACACACACACACACACACCTCAGAGGGCAAGTTCACTTCAAAGTGCAGCAGGGATGATGTAGTTAAAATCTCAAAGGTTCCTTCCACAAAAAGCCAACAGGAATTTACCGTCTTCTGGATTATTATATGAAATAGTCTCTGTGGTATAATTTTTGTTCAGTAAAATATTCTTGACAAATGAGCACAACTTTATTTTAAAGATTAAATACAATCGGCAGTAAGCTGCTTTGTGTTTTCAGTAAACTCTCATCAGCTTGTGTTAGGCGCATGCCTCGTTTCAGGCATCCCGACTTCTGCACGAGGGAACAGGAAGTGCTAAAATGCTAACACATATCCAGGTTTTAGGACGTACTCCTCCTGCAGTCTGTTCTCTCTTGTTGCTTTGGCTGCATGGTAATCATTTCTGATAGAGGTGGCTTGGCCATAACACAAAAATGTTCAGAGTGAGACAGTAAACCTGGAACATGACAGAACTAGCCTGGTGCACTCTTAATTAAAGTCAAATTAAATCTGCTCCCTGGAATATTTCATTATTGCCTAAAGCTGTTACCTCTGTGTGTTTTAAGGCAACTTTCTCCCTTCTTTGGATTAAAGATCAACATATGATGTTTTCAGATACACATTCTGCATTAATAAACACACACACACAGGCATTAGCATTAGCTTCTTGGACTGTGTAATCATGTATTTTTTTGTCTTACAGGAGTGATAGCCACCAAAGATGTGCTGGGCATGCTGGGAGAAATTAGGAAAAACCTCATTCAGGTACATTAAGAACATTTTATTTATTTATTAGGCAGTAATAGATACGTTGATTGATTGATAGTGTGTGTGTCCTCAGATGGGCATCCAAAACTACAGTGCAGCCAGCAGCTGTCAGTCCCGGCCGAGTCAAACACGCAGTGACTACGGCAAACTGTTTGTGGTCCTGGTCATCATTGGCTCCATCTGCATGGTCATCATCGCCTCTGGATTCATATACATCTGCTGGCAGAGACGGCTGCCAGCAACCAAGACAGCGGTAAGTAAACACACACTCATATTCACACACACACAAGCATCTGGAGTCATCCAGTAATTCTTTGGGATTGTTTACATTTCGTAGTTTCGTGCTGAGGAGCTTCACTTTGTGGAGAACGGTTACCATGACAACCCAACACTAGATGTGACCAATGACAGCCAGCCTGAGATGCGGGAGAAGAAGCCGAGCACCAATGGGCTCGCAGGGGGAGGAGAAGGAGGAGGCGAGGAAAGCAGTCGCTGGCAGGTGATTGGATCGGACTCGTTGTGTGTGTTTGTGGGAGAGTAAACCTAAACTCTCACCTCTGTTTTTCAGGTGTTTGTCAATCAAGCTGCGACCGAGGACGAGGAGGAGGAGCAGGACACACATCTCTGATTGATGAGGAGGAAAGCAGGTGTTGTTCATAGATGTATGAGAAGTGGAGCTGTCAGAGGGCAGAGGAGGAAAAAGAGGAGAAAGAATGTTGTTATAGGACAGAGGACGACAAAGAAAAGAGAGAAGAGACCTAGAGGGGGGGGGGCGAGGGACTGAGGCTAGTGGAGGCTAAGCTGGAGGAGTCACTAACATCATCTTTGACACTGTTCCTACAATAAATATGAATGTAAGGAGTTTTTTTATTATAAGAGAGACCTGCTGCTAAACATTTTTAGTAAATAGCAAAAAAAGAATGTCCTCATAAGTATTGGAAATTGATGAATTGATGATTGATGAAAGTGCTTTCATCCTAACATCTGACTGCAGTGACTCCTCTGCTCCTCCTCTGAACAGAAAGTGTAGCTGGTAGCACCTTTGAGAAGTAAAGTTTTGGCACTTTATTGATTCCTCTTGGAAATTGTGACTATCATCATTGAGATGCTGCATCATGTTAAATGTATTACATACAGTGACGAAAATATCTCTATTTTGCTTATAGGAATGGTTGTAAGCTCTGACGATGTTTACTCTTATACTTTACTGCTTCACTTATGTGCTGTTATTCTAATATGCTTTTTTTCGGTAGTGCTGGAATGGCTGCTGTATGCTTCTGGCTAAATCTTGAGGCTATGACACATGGGCAACATTTAGAGGTCAAACAGTATACCTAGTTACAGTGTCAAAGTCCAGTCACCACACGCCAAGTCCAAGTCGAGCCCGGAGTTTTCGGTAGCTTAATAGTTTAAAGCTCAACCCACAGTGGTCAACAAATGTATTCGGGTCTCAGATGAAATATTTGAGTCATTTCAAGTCTCTACAGTCAGGTCCAAGTCAAAGTCTTTGAGTCATCATGTTTGAGTCACTACTAGCTCACTACTACGCTCGTGTTCAGGTCATCATGGTTGTGTATAAGTCACTATACAGTCATATTTGAGTCATTCCAGGTCACTACATTCATGTACGGGTCGCTGTCATGTCATGTTTCCTAAGTTAGTCCAGTTTCATGCTGAGGGGCTTCACTGTCCTGTTCGAGTCACTGAGAGCATGTCTGAGACACTGTAGCTGTGTTCATCACGTTAAAGCCACTCCCAGTGTCCGAGTAACCATGGATACGCTCACATTACATGCCACATTTGCTAAATTCAAGTTTGCTCGTCTTGATGGTTGACCTTCGTATTTTTAAGTGTCTCTCAACTGCCTAAAATCTGTCAAATGTGGGTCATATCAGGAGAAATGGCTTCAGAGACATAAGTCGGATTAAACAATCTGGACTGATGATCAGATCTGTGTGTCCATACGCATACAAAATTACATTTGAGTCACTCCAGCCTGGCAGTCTAAACGTAGCCTAAGATCACACCCAAGGTCCTGTCTAAGTGAAATTTGTGTCCAAATCACATCAAGTGTAGAACTACAGTCACGTTTGAGTCATTTTTATCATTTCAGACGTACATGGTCACACTAACAGTCATATCTGAGTCACTAAGATCAAGTAAAAGTCATTGTTCAGTGTGGTCATTGTCTGACTTCCAAAGATCACATGACAAATGATTTGGCATCATTCAAACATGTAGGGCTCCTACATCTGAAGATCAGTCATCATGGCGGTCACACATCAGAGATCATTTTTTTTCAGTGAGACATGTTGACTGACTAAAGTCACTGCTGGTATTGAGACAATAGCCAGCAGCTGTTGTTGGCCTCCCTGCAGGTTGTACAGCCCATCTGCATTCCACCAAGATGTTGCCTGCATTCTAGCTCTTTTACTCTGACCTTTCTCGATGTAACAATACTGTATATGGCTTCAATATAAACTACGCTGATCGATATGCTAAGCAGGTTTTCTTTTCAGAGTGTTAAGGACACACGGACTGAGAGCTATCTGTCATGAATACTTTAAAATGGCTGGATTAACAGTTTCTGTGAGCACAACGTACAAACGGTCTCCTTGTTATCTGCAGGGAGACAGAACAGGCGAAGCATGAAGCTTTCAGCACTGCAGCGAACACTAATATAACAAAACACACAGCTGATGTTGCTTTTATTTGATAAGAGACACACGTTGACGTGTTGAAGTGAACAGATTCTGATCATTTTAAGTTTTTATTTCACAGATGGTTTTCTTTTTCAGACCCACTGGAAGCTCATTTGTTAGCTGTGATAGTGCAAGACAAAACAGCAAAAAGACCATTTGTTGATTCAAAGAAATCAAAGTTCACATTTTTAAACATTTTGTTGTTTTTTTATTCATTTTTGTTGCTATTTTACATATTTTTGTATGTTTATTTGTATGCATTTTGTTCTCATATTGTTGGTTTGTCAGTGTAAGTGTGAGAAATAAAGTTTGAAGAAAATTTTTGTCATGTCTTGACCATGAAACTACAAACTGTCAGATGTTCCTGACAGGTGTGGCCACCCACCTATGAAAGGTGGAGACAAATCTGAGTGAAACTAGATTGCGTCTTATATTTTGTAGGATAATTCTGCCATGTTGTGATTGTTGATAAAGTGCATGGCCACAACAGACCATATGTTAATAAACATGTGATGTCACACATTGAAGATGAACACATTTTTCAGGTAAGCGGATTAATAACTACCTTTAACACAGAGCAGATGGTTACTTTGTTGGGAAATAATTTTAGTTGTGGATCAAATGCAGGAAGATTAATCTTAAAATGGGTCAGAATAAAATGTACCCTTCATTTAAATGGAGAGAAACAAACTGATGAATATTTATGTACAGTGGCTTCCTGGGTTCCACGTAAATAAGCTAAATCACTCAAAACCATAAACCAAACACCTGCAGCTTGTTCTGGGTTAATGAGCACCCCTCCCTCCCCTGTTTGACTCAGTGGGTTGCAGGTGGTCTAGCTGAAGTGGCTGTGACTGCGAGTGAGTGTGTTGACTTTCTGGTAGCTGATTGGTTGAAGCCTCCAAACTACGGCATATAAATACAGTGGACAAAAACATCCAATTCACTCAGGGGGATGTCATAGGCAACAGTCTGCCATTTCTTGACTGCCTTGTTCACACTGAAGCAGACAGGGGCCTAAGCATTGAGGTCTACAGGAAACCAACCCACACTGACCAATATCTACTTTTTGACTCACACCACCCACTGGAGCATAAGCTGGGGGTCATCAGGACCCTACAACACCAGGCACAAACAATACCCACAGAGACAAAGGGTAGAACCAAGGAGCAAAAACAAGTAAATACAGCTCTCAGAACTTGTGGCTACTCAAACTGGGCCCTGGTGAAAGCTGGCAAAAGAAAAGAAGAGCAGACAGCCCAACCAGAACAGGACCAGTCACGCCAGAAAAACATTGTCATCCCATATATATCAGGAGTTTCTGAGAAACTCAAAATGATTTTCAATGCACATCAGATCCCAGTACACTTTAAGCCCAGCTCTACATTGAGACAAACTGGTCCACCCCAAGGACAAAACTCCCAGGGACAGACAGAGCAATGTAATCTATGCAGTTCAGTGCAGTGAGGAATGCTCTGATCTCTATATTGGTGAAGCCAAACAACCACTACACAGAAGGATGGCACAGCACAGGAAAGCCACCTCCTCAGGACAAGACCCAGCAGTTCACCTTCATCTCAAAGAGAGTGGCCATTCCTTTGAGGATAATAATGTCCAAATTCTAGACAGGGAGGACAGATGGTATGAAAGAGGAGTCAAAGAAGCCATCTAAGTGAAATTGGAAAAACCCTCTCTAAACAGAGGAGGGCTGAGGCATCAGCTCTCACCTGTTTACAACTCTGTCCCTTCATCCCTTCCTAGCAGACTTCACTCCCACTCAAACTCTAACGATGGGCCGTCAACTAGTCCTGCACATGACCCAGACACAGTTTCTGGTCGTTAACTGACCATTAACCAACTAGAGGGATCTAGTCATGTGAAACGTCTTCAAAAACAATCCTTGAGTCCAGTTGCCTCGATTTAAACTCTTGGAAACCTCCAGCCAAACACGTGAAATGGTGGCGTCGATTAACACCAGTGGTGTTTCATCTTCACTGATGCCTGTCGGCATGTTGTGTTCTATGTCTAAATACAGTCACAGAGACAGCAATCTTTTTAAAATTAGAATTTCTTTATAAGTTAACAGAATTTGTAGTTGTATTTTTGGTTGGGTAAAATACGGTTAGTCCTACAGCTCTAATTGGTTAATCTTTGCAGAATTTGTAGATCTACTACTTTTTTTATTTAATTCAACTGAATTAAGATTGGGTCTCATGTCAATGGTCCAGTGTTTTCTTCATCTATTTTTTTTTTTTTTTTTTTACGGTGGTTGTTATTCTGTTTTAAGAGCCATGACTGCAATTAAACCCAGCTCTCTGACACAGGGCAGCCTCTTTCCCACGGTGAACTGAACTACAGCTGGTGCTGTAACTCAATATCTTTTCTTTACCTCTTTAAATAAAGAGTTCCAACTCAAAAGCATTTTAGTATTTTTCTTAGTCTCTTTCAATCTAAGTGTTTAAGTTAAGCCATTTGCACTAAATAACTGTATACTGAAAATACATAAGGGGTGACCCAGCATTCAGCAGCAGATTTTTGCTCTAGGCTCTCACTGATTAATTCTTGATATCTTTATGTAGGTTTCTATACCTGATGTCACACTCAGTCGCAGTTGCAAACATCCAGGCCTTGATAAGATTTGAGAGACGCCGTTAATCTTCTTTAAAGAAATCCGCTGTTAACATCTTGACAACTATTAATGTTGCAAACAGAGTGGGTACAGTGGCTGCTAAAAAGTAAATTATGGATGCGAGGCTGAATTACACCTTTGAGGTAAAGTTAAATACATTCAGGCGCAAAACGGACAACTAAACTATTGCAGCAGGGGTCCTACAGGCTAATGCTAGTTATCGAGTTTGCTAGCTTGCAGCTACGTACGCAGCAGTTGCTGGGACAGACTACAGCTGGCGGTTAGCCTTTGCCAAGAATGATCCCAAAAGATGTCAGGTGTGTTCATATTAATATATATTATATTAACGACTTATTTAAACCAATATCCCGACGTTTACACATATTAGCTGACGTGCTAACGTCGGTGCTATAATTCGCTGTAAATCTTTTGTTGTCAAGATAGCCTAGCTATTAGCTTCTGGTGCACGCTGGTCTACGAAGGTAATGGTAGTTGATACTTCGCAGTGGCATTTCCTACAACTCACTATGTGCTCTGTACATCGACTAAAATGTTGTCATAAACGGCAATCAAAAAATGCATATTTTTAACACTATAACCAGAAGCGGCCGACGGTGCTAGCTAACTACCATTTCCGCCCACTGTGTGTGATGGATTTTTGCGGAAGAGAATAGTTGAACAATATAGCTATCTTATCTACAATTTATCTTTATCTACAATTACTACAGCTTGTTGTACATGTAAACTCAGAATGAGCAGTGCCTGGTAGTTTTTAAATAGTGTCTGGTTTGCTTTTGTGAACACACATTAGAAAACAGCTTGAAAATTGATCCGTCTGAGCCTTTGAGTGTCCGTCGTGTTTTGAACATACTACGCGATTAGTCTAATGTTGTAGCCATCAACAATTACTAATAATTACTATCCATCTAGACTGCGATAGTGGCATCGAGTTTGCTAACTACTTGGAACTGCGATTTGTTCATTATAACAACAAGAGTGTATTTGAAAGCTTTGTGGTCATGTGGCAGACAGGGAATGCCAGCAGCAGCTGTCACTGACAGTAACTCATGCTCTTGTCCCTGTAGCCAGCTTCAGCCAGTTTTCCAGCTAAATACAGCTACGTTAACATTAAACCCAGCACACCGGATAAAATCCGTGTTATTCCACTTGACTTGGATGAAGTAAGTCTTGTTAATGCGGTTATTTATATATTAAAATATCTGCACAGCAGCATGGGGTTGACTAGTACGCAGCTAGTTATTGTTAGCAGAGTGGCTAAGCCACGATTACCAGGCCCGTACAAGGAAGTTACCATGTAAATACCTGGTTAAATGTTTATTTTAGAAAGTCATTAACTAGGGCTGGGTCACAGATGAATCTCAGCTATGTATTGTTTGCTAATCGTCCGCTGCCGCACCTCACATTAATCTCACAGTCTCATCTGAATCCTTAATGTCGGGTTCACTGCTGCCCTATTTATTTTTAAGTTTGTAATTATCAAATTTTAAATTTTGTCCCATGCCCTCTAAACTCACTTCACAGCATATTATGGAGATTATTTTTGAGTACACCGCTTTTTTTTTTTTTTTTTTACTGGACGGAGAGCCCACCTGACTTCTGGCTTTTGCCTCAAATGGAAAAGCAGGTTGTCAAAGCTGGTCTAATCACTCAGCATGACTTGGCAGCGACAAACTCAAAATAAACATGGCATCTGTATACACACCCTATTTAGGTGGGGGGGTGATGTGCATTTAACAAAAAAAGCGACTCCTGTAGAGTAGTGAGGAGTTAGAGGTAGGAAAAAAAGGTTATTATAACACATCCACAATACATGTGATGTGCAGTCACTGTGTTTCAGTATTTCTGTTCCTGTCTCGCCCTCTGACTGCATTTTTACTTTCTGGAGAGACTTTACTTTTCCCCCAAAATGTGTTGGGTCATCTTTATATAGAATGAAAATATTTAACTCCACAAACTGCCAAAGTGACACACACCTCAGAAAACTGTCTCATTCACTCACGAACTTTTAAGGCCAGCTAATGTTAAATTGTTTTGGGTGTGTTGCTCATGTTGCCAGTACTGATCTATCTCAACCAACCAGTCCGTTTTCTTGTAGGAGTTAATTAGTGGCGAAATGTGAAACCATTAGCTATGTCGACAGAAAGCAACATTTTGATTAATCAATCAAAATTCCCATTATTTTAACCTTGTTCAGAATATTAAATCTTCAGACTTTCTGCCATTTTGTCACCAGGGATGACCTGACGACAACATCTGGTTGCTCTGACCTCCATCCAGGCTCCGTTGGATAGGACGACTCCTGCATTCTCACCGTGATAAGATAACTTGGGATTGTGCTGCACCAGCCCCACAGAAAACTTCCTTCCCAAAACAAACGACAAAAAAAACAATGTATTGCCTACAGTGGTTACTCCCCGTGCTGCTCATCCCCAAGCCGCTGAACCCGGCTCTGTGGTTCAACCACTCCATGTTCATGGGCTTCTACCTGCTCAGCTTTTTGCTGGAGAGGAAACCCTGCACCATCTGTGCCTTGGTCTTCCTGGCTGCCCTTTTCCTCATCTGCTACAGTTGCTGGGGTAACTGCTTCCTCTACCACTGCCAGGATGCTGCACTGCCGGACGCTGCCCATGACCCAGCAATTGTTGGGACCTAGAAGAGAAAAGGAGGAAGAGAAACATTGGGAACGGGGAAGTAAGGGGGTGTGTGAAGGGTGACAAGGCATTACTGTAGAATGATACTGCCATGCTGTGAGAGGGAGCTGGGCTGGACTACACTCTGGGAGATGGCGAGGGGTGAAGAGGCTAAACTAGGAGACTGCTGGAGTGGACTGCCAAAAACCATTTCATAGAGGGTTCTGGGCACTGTTTTTCCATGCTGTAAAGAAGGAGGGGGGAGTGCTGGAGAGGCACATTTGAAATGAAAAGGGAAGGAACTTTTCAGCAACATTTGAATGAAAAGCAGACAAAATTCAGTATACACACACCACATGTGACATCACCCTGCAGTCACTGTGTTTCAGTATTCCAGTTCCTGTCTCGAGACTTTACTTTTCCCCCAAAACCAGTTGGGTCTGCCAAATTTACACACACCCTCAGATAACTCTGTCTCACTCACTTACTTTGACAAACTTTTAAGGCCAGCTAATGTTAAATTATAGTGGGTGTGTTGATGTGCTGTAGAAACAACAACATGCCTTTTTTAAATAAAAAAACTAAAATTCCTCCCGTGACCAAACTCCAGGAGAGCACACAGAGACTGGACAATCAATAACTATGCTGTGAACAATTCCCCCTTCGCCGCATTGATACACAAACGCACCTCCAAGAAGGTGTAATAATGCTGAGGAACTGTCTAGTGTTGTTACCCACTGTGCTCTGCAGCTGCCCCCCCCCTCCTCCTCCTCGGTGTGAATGTCCCCACCATCATACTTGTTTTTATTTGTGCATGGGTTACTCTTAGTTTATGTTTTTTTCAAACAATTTGAGTTCCCACGCAGATTTGAATTAATTAAAATGCTGAAAGTTTCCAAAGGGTAGAAATATCATGATGTGCGTGAACAAGAGATTTTTGTGTCACATGCGATAGGTGTGTGTGTGTATTTTTGTGACCATGACATGCTGATAAGTGTAAGATAAAGGTGGCGACACACAAGGAAACAAGCAGGAGGTTTTGGCTGCAGAAATGGTTAACTGCTACATTTGAGTTTCCTTGTGTGTTACTGCTGTAAGTGTTATGTTTTAGCTGTCGGACACGGACTAAGGTGTTTATACTCTGTACCTATTGGTGTGTGAGAGGAGTGTGTGAATGTGTGTAGCCTTCTGTTGCAGTGCTGAACCTACTCACTGCTACATGACTGCTTTGGTTTTAATTTAAATAAAGTTTTCCTCAATGTGTTGAACTGTGTGGAATTCAGTGGGATGTCAAACATGGAAACGGTATGTGGTTTTGGAGAAGCTTTGTCAACCTAAGGGTGTTTTTTTAAGCATATAGTACTTGCAGACAATAAATGGATTGTTAGATGACAAATTTAAATCTTTCTGCATCTTAGTTAATCCAAAATGCTTAAAATGTTAGTTGAATTTAAGGCCTGTTGCCCAGATTTTCACTAAAACTGAGAAAAAGTAATAGAAAAAACTGATGGTGAGGAAGAATAAGAATGGCATCGATACCGTTTAACTGCTGTGTTGCCAGACATGCAGTGTACAGGATTGAAGCGG
The DNA here is from genome assembly GCF_900634625.1 of Parambassis ranga. Classification (NCBI taxonomy): domain Eukaryota; kingdom Metazoa; phylum Chordata; class Actinopteri; family Ambassidae; genus Parambassis; species Parambassis ranga. The sequence goes on along the minus strand of NC_041026.1, from coordinate 13,823,348 downwards.
GCTGTCAGAAAGTTATGGCTGAATGTGAGTTTGACCTGACAAATATTAATGTAGTATGCTTATACCTTAAGACTCCTCCATAAGCATTAACAGGTTGTAATGCCAATTATAGGGATTATATGCTGAGCAGTCAGATGTTGTGTACAGTGAGCTGGTATATTATTTGGTTATTTATGAGGTTTTACTGCCGATTACAAAAACATAAATCATTGTGTACACAAAAAACATCCAAATAATAGAATGCAGCCTCACAGTGGTGACAATTTTTAATTTTTACAACAATCTTCACAATGAATGATAAACAAGATTTGACACTGTCCCTCCTCAAGATGAAGGATGGATGGATGATTGATGTTTTCACCTCCAGGAACAGAAATATTGTGACTCTGCAAGTATTTGATGTGTTGTTTGTCATTCACACTTTCCTCAAATTGAACTGAAACAGATTCACCTTTTTTTAGCACCATCATCTGGTCAACATTTAAGCTCAAGTAGTTTACTGTTTGTGCCAAAGAACTGCAAGACTAACCACATTCCCATCAGGTGCAGAGCCTGATGCTGTTTTTTGAGCTAATTAGAAATGGCAGAATAAAAACAGGTCAACTAAGATGGTGTTTAAGCACCTGCTAAACTTTGTCCTCCATATTTATCCTTTTACCTCTTTGTCTCAGCACCACTTCCCTCTGATCTTTCTCCTTCTATGTTTTCATGACTTTAAAACACAGCACTGCTTCTTTCCTTTAGATACTGCACTAGTCTGACTGCATCATATTACTTAAACTGTGTGGTCCTACACCACTCAACATTACCACCTCCATCTTGTCTGCACCACTGATTTGTTTCCAAATTTTGGTATGCTAAATATTTTGAGCATCCACATTTTTTCGTACGCCAAAAACACTGATGCAGAGTTCCTATGGTCACAATAAGGCTGAAGGCCTCCACAACTTCAACTTTATTACAGACATAACGCTGGCCAACGTCTTGTCTTCCCACAACATTTCATCACCCTCACAAGCTGTCTTTTAAATATCTCATCTTGGCATCTTCAGGTCAGTGTCCTTCTCAAACTGCAGTTCACCTGCAAAGCCAGCAGAGGGCAGCACATCCCGTGTGTCTGTGATGACAGCCGCACAATGTTTGACACATTTTGAATAAATATATACACTAACAGGAGACAAGTGTACCACAGACCCACTGTTGCCTTCTTTAACACATAAGTGAGAAATTCAAATGGAAATTTTTAAAATGTTGATTGGCAGCATGTCCCTGAATATCAAATGTTTGTGGAAATATTTCAGCAACCATTTATTATTTCTTCAACAAGGTGTTAATCTGGGATTCACTAAGTCCTTTAGGGGTTAAGATTTCAGCTCTGTTTCTCCTGTAAGACCACATATGTGTAATAATCCTTCATTTCCTAATACAATATAGGTTGTTTTTGTATTACTGCAAGTCCTCAGAAAAGCATTTGAAGCAAAAATCCATCCAGAATGATCCTTTCAGAGAAATGTCACCATCATGAAATGGTTCCTCTGCACTGTCAACATGCAGTTCATGTTGCCTACTTTAGATCCTGGATGGTTTCCTATAGAATTGTAATCTCAGTCTCTTGGTTCTTATAGGCCTCCTCTTCCATCTCAATGTACAGCTGGTCCATCCTCTGAAAAGCCTGGTATCCCTTTTTACCTGTGACAGGAAGAGTGTCATAAAAACAAAAAAATACGAAACATTAAAATGAAGAGGAATAGGAGTTTGTACCGAAGGAGAGGACAGTCTCTCTGGCAGCGCCGCGCAGATCTTCATCCTTTGATCTCCATAAATCTGCGATGTGGTCCACGCTTTCAGTCGCCTGGCAAACACATGTTCATGTTAGGATGATGCTGATGAAATACCTGATGGTTGTGTCTGTATGTCTGTGTGCTGCTCACCCTGAGGCATTTAAGAGCCAGACAGGAGCCGTGCTGGATGTGAACATCAGTGCTTTTCAGACTCTCTGTGTAGTAAACAACTGCCTGCAGAAGAAGGTACAAATCACATGTGGTCATATCAAATAGGGCAGGACTAGTACTTGTCACCATGGTAGCCAAAAATGGCAGATAAAATATGACTGATGTGTGTGTTTACACTTCTTTTAGTAGTTTGTTGTACCTTGTTCCTGAAGGCCTTGCAGGCAGCAGCTCTGCAGACGCAGTTGGCGGCAGCTTTGCAGACTTTGTGGTTGGGGTCAACCTGCAGGGAAGCCAGTGTCTGCAGGGTGCATTGCAGAGGGAGGAGCTCTGTGAGGCTCCGCCCCCTCAGCTTGTTTAAAGCCCTTCGTCGTTTGGGGCTCCTCAGGGCTGAGAGGATGTACTCTGGAACATAAACATGAACGTGACTTCTCAAACAATGTTCAATTCTGAGCCTGGAAACAGGTCAAGTTTTTATGGTGGAACTGAGACAGAATCCTGGCTGTGGAGTCCATTAGAAGATCTGTGCGGACCAGGATATTAACTCTAATGTTGTTTTTATCTGCTGGCTCTGATTGGCAGACCCCACCCAAGAAGATTTATTTCAGCTGTTGTTTTTCCCAGATCAAATTATACGCAGGTTTAAAAGTGGATGCCAAATGTAGGTTAACAGCTTAATAAAAAGAAGACATGAGTACACTGCAGCCAGGTAAGGATGAAGGCGGAGGTGTTTGTGTGTTTATATACACTCAACAAAAATATAAATGCAACACTTTTGTTTTTGCTCCCATGTTTCATGAGATGGACTTGAAGATCTAAACTTCATTCCAGATACACAATATTACCATTCCTCTCAAACATTGTTCACAAATCTGTCTAAATGTGTGATAGTGAGCACTTCTGCTTTGCTGAGATAATCCATCCCACCTCACAGGTGTGCCACATCAAGATGCTGATCTGACATCATGATTAGTGCACAGGTGTACCTCAAACTGCCCACAATAAAAGGCCACCCTGAAATGTGCATTTTGTTTCTGCTTTATTGGCGGCCTGGGGACTCAGAACCAGTCAGTATCTGGTGTGACCACCATTTGCCTCATGCAGTGCAACACATCTTCTTCGCATAGAGTTTATCAGATTGTCTATTGTGGCCTGTGGAATGTTGGTCCACTCCTCTTCAATGGCTGTGCGAAGTTGCTGGATATTAGTGGGAACTGGTGCACGCTGTCGTATACGCCGGTCAAGCACATCCCAAACATATTCAATGGGTGACATGTCCGGTGAGTATGCTGGCCATGCAAGAACTGGGACATTTTCAGCTTCCAAGAATTGTGTACAGATCCTTGCAACATGGGGCCGTGCATTATCTTGCTGAAACATGAGGTGATGTTCATGATGTATGGCACAACAATGGGCCTCAGGATCTCATCACGGTATCTCTGTGCATTCAAAATGCCATCAACAAAATGCACCTGTGTTCTTCGTCCATAACAGATGCCTGCCCATACCATGACCCCACCACCACCATGGGCCACTCGATCCACAACATTGACATCAGCAAAGCGCTCACCCACACGACGCCACACACGCTGTCTGCCATCTGCCCTGAACAATGTAAACCGAGATTCATCCGTGAAGAGAACACCTCTCCAACGTGCTAGACGCCATCGAATGTGAGCATTTGCCCACTCAAGTCTGTTACGGCGACGATCTGGAGTCAGGTTAAGACCCCGATGAGGACGACGAGCATGCAGTTGAGCTTCCCTGAGACGGTTTCTGACAGTTTGTGCAGAAATTGTTTGGTTATGCAAACCAATTGTTTCAGCAGCTGTTTGAGTGGCTGGTCTCAGACGATCTCGGAGGTGAACCTGCTGGATGTGGAGGTCCTGGGCTGGTGTGGTTACTCGTGGTCTGCGGTTGTGAGGCCGGTTGGATGTACTGCCATATTCTCTGAAACGCCTTTGGAGACGGCTTATGGTGGAGAAATGAACATTCAATGCACGAGCAACAGATCTGGTTGACATTCCTGCTGTCAGCATGCCAATTGCACGCTCCCTCAATGCTTGTGGCATCTGTGGCATTTTGCTGTGAGACAAAACTGCACATTTCAGGGTGGCCTTTTATTGTGGGCAGTTTGAGGTACACCTGTGCACTAATCATGATGTCAGATCAGCATCTTGATGTGGCACACCTGTGAGGTGGGATGGATTATCTCAGCAAAGCAGAAGTGCTCACTATCACACATTTAGACAGATTTGTCTCACTATCACACATTTAGACAGATTTGTGAACAATGTTTGAGAGGAATGGTAACATTGTGTATCTGGAATGAAGTTTAGATCTTCAAGTCCATCTCATGAAACATGGGAGCAAAAACAAAAGTGTTGCGTTTATATTTTTGTTGAGTGTACTAACATCATGGGGAATAAAATAGGAGTGAAAAATGTATTGATCCTTTACTAACAGCGGAAGCTCCGGCAGCAGCCAGTATTCACTGACCTTCAGTCAAGAGTGATGACTGGTCAAAATGTCTTTGAATGTCCTCTCAAAAAAAGATGAACACACCCAGTTCTTTTGGTGTGACTGTTTGCCAGCAGTGTTAACACATGGGGCAGATGCATTTTACTGTGCTGGAATTTCTGTGACGCTCCAAGATCCTAAAACTTCTCCAGCAGAACTGTAACACCAGACCATTCCTCAGATACCCAACCGACAGCGGCACACAATATACACACAAACTCTGGAGATGCCAGTCATGTGTTCTATGACAACCACATTGTTGGCATATTGACGTGAACATCTCCACAAACACAGGATTTAACATATTTTCCCCATTGTGGGACAAATAAAGGTTTTCTTAATCTTATAATGACAAACAGTACCTTCTTTGGAGAGGCGGGAAATGTGTTCTCCAAGCTCCTGGAAGTCCCAGCGTTTCAGATACACAGAGAGCTGGAACAAGGTGACTCTCTCTGGGCTGCAGACCGGCCGAGGGCTGGGCATCACCCGACAGGCCGTCTGCACCTGCTGCAGGAGCTGAAAGAACACTGCAGAGAAGGAAGAGACTGGTTTCACAAAAACCTTTCCTCACAGGGGCCACTGCTGAGCATATTGCTGTAAGATGTGCAGTTAAGGTTTTGTACCTTTCTCTGATTGGCCTGGCTGCTTGGCCTTCACCTTGTGTGTGTAACGTCTCTTCAGTGCTCTGGAGAAGCTTTCGATATGACAAAAGAAGGGAGAGCTGCTGTCATTCACACACTCCTCCCAGAACAGGAGCACGTCCCTCGTTCTCTGGGCCTTCGGGAAGACTGAAACAGAAATGTCAGAGGGTCTTTAGACCAATAAGCTGGGCTGTAAATGATTTCAGAATATGAACAGAGTTATCTCTTACTGTCTCGTGAAGAGAGGTTGTCGTTCTTCTCTAGCAGCAGGCAACTAATTCTGTCCAAGACTTCAGCTTGGAGGGCCATTTCTTCCAGCAGCTCCCTCCTAGATGGGCTGAAGTCAGTTGTTCTTATCATCTGAGGAAAAACATGTTCATTTGTTTATTCGGCAAAAAACTAATAATAATAAAAAAAAACGATTGGAGGCTTAAGACAGATGAGACAAACAGAATATGTACTGTAAATTTAATCCTAAAAACATATACCTGTAGCAGGAGGCAGCAGATATCCAGGTGAATCTCCAGTGCCTGGTCCAGACCACAGTTCCCAGAAGTCAGAGGTGCGATGACCAACTCTTCCTCAGAAGCTGATTGGCTGTCCTGAGAGAGCATGCCAAGACTCCTCAGAGTGCTCTGCTGGAAAGAACTGATGCTGATAGACAAAGGTAAAGAGAAGTTGTTTCACAGCAAGCCAATGCAGAATAAACCTCTGTGTCTGTGTGGGAACTCACCCACTGTCCTTTAGTCTCAGACTGCCCAGACAGGAAATGTCATCATCTGCGTTAAAGTCATTTGACAGGAAGTCAAAGCTTTCCAGAACTTCCTCCACAGCCAAAGTCTCCTCTGATGAAGAGCTTCTCAGCAGAGAGAGATTGTTCTGCAGGAGCACAAATAAAAAATTAAGATCTGTTCCAGCGTCCTGTCTTTCATGTCTCTGTGTATCATACCTTCAGTATGGTTGCCAGGTGCAGGATTTGGTGGTCCAGAGCTCTCAGCTGCTTGTCAGTGCAGCTCTGGTCCTGCAGTGTTTTTTCCAGTTCTGCGATCAAGACGCCCAACCGGAGAGCCTGAGCTCTGCGCTGGGCACCGCTCATGCCTGGCTTCTGAGCCGTTGGAGCAGGTGCAGAGGGTGAGGATGGAGATGCAGCTGGAGGCTGAGTGGGTGGTGTGGGTGAGAATGGAGCAGAATATACCTGATGATCAGAAGAGTCCTGGAGATATCCAAAGATAGAGAGAGATACATTCAAAAAATTATGTTTAAATTTCCCACACTGTTTTTGAAGTTACAGGAGTGAATTGAAGTGGACAATGTGGATCCATCCAAGGTTTTTGGACAGCGTTTGAAAGACACTTGTGGTGTCTTCAGGGTCTTTTTTTTACCTGCACACTCACAGTCTCCTGACTCATGGCTGCACTCTGGGTCTCTGAGTCTTGTTCTCCCATGGCTGTGTTCTTTCTGAGGATGTCTGGAGTGCTGGACCTATGATGAAGGCACAAATATCAGCTACATCACCTCCTCCACAGTATTAAAATTACTAAGTTCATCTTGAGTTCATCCTCACCTCTGTAAGGCCAAAAGGGACCCAGTTTTCCTCTCTAGTGGTGAAGATGGACTCTCTAACACTCCTCTCCACTTTTCCCCTCCCACCTTGTCCTCCGGCCTCTTCCTCGCCTCCTGCTCCTCTGTACAGCCCTCCAGAGATTCCTCCTCTCCGAGGGACAGCTGAGTTTGACTTCCTCCCAGACTGGTCCCTCGACTCGGACTGGACGGGTAGCTGTGAGCCCGTGCGAGACTGTGAGAGGGAAGGTCACATCAGTCTGGTTTCAAGTCAATGTGAAGGTCTTGATTTTAGCCCTTATTATGTTATTACTCCCCATAGGATGTCTCAGCATCACATACCTCAGGGTGTATGGGCTTTGAGGGCTGGATGTGATGGAGGTGTGTGAAGGGTTGGACAGGTAGCTGAGCAGAGACACTCCTCCTCTGTTATGATGACTTTTAGACACCAGAGATGGGAGGGAGCCCTCCTGATCCTGTAGCTCACGTACCATAGACTGAAGAAGAGAAGAATCAACGTAAACCTCAGACCTGACCTATTTTTAAAAACAACGTTCTCATGTGCTGCTTTGGCAAAACGAACATGTCCATAAAGCAGCTGGAAAGTGAGTTAACAAGTCATATCACAGCATGCGTCATGTTTTAGGCAATTCCTTGACAAATATAATGAACAGAATAATACACTCCCCACATGTGAGATGAGACCTGTAATAACCCCACTACTTTCTGTTTGTGTGTGTCCACTCACTATGAAGTATTTCTCTGTGAAGGATGGGGTGCTCGGTGCCGTCCAGCTGTAAACTGAACTCTTTCTGCTGGACACAGACTGCCTGCTGACAGACAGCGGCCTCATCTTCTCAGAGCTGTCGAACGGACTGCAGGGGCCAGTAAAAACACAAAACAGTGAGATACTGCGCACACAAACACACACGCAGTGCACACTCAGTGTTGGGAGTGCTACTTTTAACATGTATTTCATTAGCATGCTATTGAACTGTCATGCTAAAAATGCTAACTGACTGCTAGCACAGCAGCTAGGATGGTCCATTGCTTGCTGTAGGTCTCAGAACCAGCAGGTGTTCAACTAAACTCCTTTTAAATTTGGAAACGAATAATATTTATTAAAAGGCTTGTATTTTATATAATGTATATGTTGTTATTAGAATCAATCCCTGTAAAACCAAAGATACATAATCAGATACCCAATCAGCAAAGACCTTCTTCTGATCAGCTGATTATATAATGAATGTCCTTCCTCCACCATTCACTCTCTGTCTCAGCCAGCAGGAGCAGAGCTGTACCACACCACATTACATTGTTTAATCCCCTTAGTTCTGTTGTAAATTCATTTGTAAAATAAATGTCAGTCTTGTTTTATTTCACTTGCTTTTTTGTCATGTTGCTACCCCCGAGCCAGGGTTGTAAACAGTGTAAATGGATGTTTAGGTTTATGTAGTGACTGTAAAATGACAATTAGGACATGAGGGCAGCTATGATTACATGTGTGGGAGGTTTCCAGATCAATGTCCTGCCTGCTATGTATCAGCTACAGATGTTCATACCAGGGCGGCTCTGCAGTAAATTTTTTTTGTGTGTCCTTTTTTTTATTCTCTTATCAGTCAGAACAACTTTCCATCATCTCATGCTGTATTTTTTTATCTCTACTGTCACATCGGTAAGAAATTTGTGAAAATGAGTGGGAGTTGAACAGAAGTGTGCGTCTGTGTGTGTGTGCATGGCTACATCAGTCTTTTGTTTTGTTCTGTCAGTGTGAGTCTGGCAGCCTTGTGCGTGTCTCTCCGGGGAGTATCTATGAAATGTCCTCCACCTGGCTCCTCTAAAAGGTCTGAAATGTGATCTGTTATGGTGCAAGGGCACCGCTGGTGTGTGTGTGTGTGTGTGTGTGTGTGTGTGTGTGTATATATAATGTGTGTAATGTGCACTGTGTAGTCAATCAGCTGCTCAGTAACAGCTGGCTCAGGTTAGAGAGGCTCAGGGAAGACAGAGGCAGAGTGAAAGGAAAATAAGAGGACGGCAGGATGTGAATTGTAATCACATCATTTGTTGTTGTTGTTTACTTTGTTTGTTGCTTAGCCTTGTCACACTGCTGTGACCATGTGGTGAATCACTCTGTAGTAAGAAAGAACAAGAAACTTAGTGATGTTTTCTGTGTGTGTGGCAGCTGCACTTGTCATTCATGTGATTCATGTAATGTGATACGTATACATGCAGCCGGGCAGCAGGACACGGAGCGGGGCCACACTTTTCATTTCAGGTCAAGACAAAAGTTCAGGAGAGCCATTCCCATATTTTACGCTGCAAATTTAATTTCCTCACACGGCTGTCCACACCTATTCCCATGTCACATCATCCATTTATACTGCTTTCCATTTTAGGAAATTGTCCTGCTTCCATCCTTCATCACCCTCACATCACATCCCAGAAATGCCTCCATGCTTCACCTCACCTCATCACTTTCATATCTGGGCATGTGCGATGTGTTTGATTGTGTGTGTGTATGTGTGTGTGTTCATACTTCCAGATGACTTCCAGCTGCAGTTTGATGGTTCCCAGCTCCGTGATGTCCACCAACATCAGCTGCGGCCTCGCCACAAAGAAGTCTGCGCTCGCACATGTTACCATGCCAACCAGCAGCCAGCCCAAACCTTTGGCCTCCGTCACCTGAAAGGATTTTAATGCTCATGTTAGCCAGATGTCCTTTACACAGATAGCATCCATAGCAACAGTTAGTTCGGACTGGCATGATACTGTGATTGATCATATATTTACAGGTGTGTGTGTGTGTGTGTGTGTGTGCCTGTAGGTGTGTGTGTTTGTGTGTAACCTTGATCTCAAAGTTGTGGTGTATGTGCGGGAGGAAGACCATCTCCTCTTCATCCCAGGACTGAGTGTCGTCTGATTCGATCTTCCCTCTGATCCTCCATCGCTTGTGGCCTAAGCGCACCACCACCTAGTCATGTGATATCATCAAGTCGGCCATGATGCCACAACAAATCAGCAAGTTGATGAATCTAAAAGCTCTTGAGGCTAAAATGTTTCACTCACCTCATATTGGTCTCCAGGGCAGAGTCGAGCAAAGCCGATCAGACCTGCGAGTCAAAACACATGTTAAATATTTGTAAGATGTCACAGATAAAACTGTTCACTGTTCTGGGACTGTGTGTGTGATTATGTGTGTTTGAGGACCTTTCATTTTAATGTGTAGCTCTCCAAGGAGGATTTCTAACTCTCCTTCCATGGTTAACATGTCCTGTGGAGACAGAGGAAGAGTTAGGTTTGAATGTGTTGTGATACTGTTTATATGAGATCAGACAGAATATTGACATCGATCTAAGGATTCAGTTTGTTGGAGTGGAGCTTGGTTGAAGCTCAGTAGGAGGGCGGATGGGAGGGGGGGGCATCCTGATTTCTGCAGGTGTTTTTTGTTTGCTAATGACTCCCTTCTTTTTCTGCTGAAACACAGTGGGGCACCGCAGCAGAAGTCTGGCAGCTCACTGCTGGTTCTTTTAATATACTGTCAGTAAAGTGTTACAGCAGTTAGAAGCCAAAGGAGCGTGTGTTTTGTGTTTAAATATGCAGGGACCAATAAATGTTTTGGTCTGTGTTTGCATTTTTTCTGTCATCTGGAGACATGTTTACTGTAAGTGCTTTTTTTTTAAGTTAAAATGGGGTGACTAAGGGCAGGAAGTGTCATTTTCGTGGAGGATTTTGTCTTAAAAAGTGCTGTAAATATACATTTTGAACTTAATGGCGTGCAGTCAAACAAGTAACCACAGTCGTTATTCTGCTGAAGCAGACTTTCTGTGCAGTGGACTCATATTGAGCTATAAAAGTAAAATTAATGATCACTATAATCCACCAAAACAAGTCAAATGCATTTCAGATTAAAGATTGTGGCACAGAGTGTGGAGTTTACAGATGAAGCAGCATGTGTGGAGCAGACTGGGGCCTCCTGTGTGGGCTGAGTCCAGAAGAATTCCTAAACGTTTAAATTCAGAGTTTGTTCACACAGACAGATAAACCTCTCTCTCTCTCTCTCTCTCTCTCTCTAATTGTGCTGACATGGATGCCTCCTACTCATTGAGCTATCGCTGTGGCATCTTTTTTGTATTGTCCTGTTCATATCTAATGTATATTTAGTATACATAGTGAATGCAAAACATTCAGTTTTAGTTAGACTTAGAGAATATTTCATTATTATTGATGTAACAATAAACTAAAGACCAAGTAATGATGTTTTCTTTAATGCACACTGCTGCCAAAGCTTGTCCTTACACATAAAAACCCTGTTAGGACCCACATAAAGTCAGTATTTGGGAGTAATTAATCAGGACTAATTTTCATGTATGGCCTAGTTGTAGTGATTTACTGAATAATAACAGGAGCAGGAATTCAGAAATCCATCCAGGGTGACAAAAAGAAGGAGTTGAGGGTAGAAGATGTAAACATGTGTTACGGGAGACCTCAGACTGATGAAGGGTATGATTGAGTCTTTATTTCTGTCTGTTAATGGTCCCTATCCTACAGCTGCAGAAAAACCACAGAGGGACCATCACTCATGTGCCCCAATATTTCATTTGGAATGTGTCAAGAAGTAGAGGACATATTTTGTGACTAACTGTACGAATAAACATGTAAAGTGGTCTTTACACAGTAAAAAAAGAAAGAATAAAGGCTTGTCTGAAGGTAAACCACCTGCTGAGCCACAGACTGCAGACTCTAAGCTGCTTTGAATCATTTTCATTGACAGTTGATCATGTTTGTTCGTGCTTTAGTCAAAAGAGTGTGTGTCTGAAGCAGCATGTCCATGGCTAAAACCAATACATAAGTGCAACAAAGTGAGCCGCAGTTCCTCAAATGGCCACTTGAGGGTCACTACAAAAACAAGTCAGTCTCCACACGACATTACAAACACACACTTGTTTTTACTTAATGCAACTATTAGTTGAATCTTTGGAAAATAAGCATGAAAACTGTAGAAAATGTGCAGATATTACATGTTTTATAACATATAACCATTTTCTATAAATGTATGAAGTAATACTATTGGTGAAATGTGTTTAAGAGTCACAGTGACCCTGGTCTGTGTCTTAGGGCAGAAACAGGATGTGGAAACTGACTGCTGGTCATTCATCTTAAAGTCCATGATGTCACCCTGTGGCCTCAGTGTCTGCTGCACACATGCTCAGAGCAGCACAGCAGTGATTCATGTTTTACACCTGAGATACATTTAAAAACACCAGAACTGCAGTTACACATTAAGAAAATATCTGACCATTTTTTGGGTCTAGAATAATGGATTTAACTTCTTCGTCTTCTTTTTTGAAACACACATCACCGAATAATAAATGTTCTAGTTAAGACAGGTTGTTACAGTGTGTTACATTTACCAAACCCACAGTACCTGCAGGCTGAGTCTGTGGTTGCGGTTGAGCTCCAGCAGGCTGTCTCTGGAGGCTCTGGTGGACGGGGACAGAGAGAACGCTCTCTTCATGTTGACCGCTCCCTGACACAGTCTCCACTGGATGCAGTATGTCTCATAGAGCTCCTCCACCTGAGGAGACAGGAGGGACAGAGGTGACGTGAAACAGCAGCAGCTGTGCAGACTGTCAACAAATAATTTATTTCCCTTGATTCTAACATGATTAAACATGATTCTAAAACGTAAAATTCTGTGTTTTTCAGTGCAGCCAAAAAGCCATGATCGACTCATTTGTCATCAGCAGTCACATGACAAGAATGTATAAAAATCAAATACTTTATTATGATTTAATAATTATAAGATGGAGCTCCCATGTTTTGATGCTATTGAATAACATCTGTGCATATTAGTCAAAATGTCAGACACTGACTCCAGCTATGTTCAATTTGTAATTGTTTAAATGTAAATTTATTCCTTGATAACACACAAAACACATGTTTGAGTTCCATAAAAAATGCCTTGAAGCTGGGGTTCAGAGGGTTAACATAATTGTCAGCCTGAGAAAATCTCCATGATGTTTGTGGTTAGACTGTGGTCACAATTTCCTCTCCCTGTCTCCCCCAAAACCTCAAAGCTATGCACAGAAAATCTCTGCGTAAAACAGTCATTACAGTCTCATCCATGTTCCCACAAACAAGCAAAAATCTCAGAAGCACTTCTTCACCTTGCTGATTTGAAATTCTAATCGTCGTATGTGTCTCTCCAGTGTTCTGATCTCCTGTAAAAACCAAAAGTATAAATATTAGTATCTTCAGATCTGAAGTTCATAATCCACTTTTATTAGGTTTGACTGACTAAAAAACAGATTACCTTCTCCAGATCATAAAGGAAAGCCTGGAAACCGAGAAAAGTCACCATCAGTGTCATCATAACAACACAAAAACATGTTGCTCTGAAGCTAATCACACTCTCACACACTCTTCCTCTCACCAGTCTGGAGTTTCTCTTGGTCTCTCTCTGCTGTGAGGACAGGAAGTCCATCTCTGCCTGGTGACCCTCCAGATACTCTCTGCAAACGTCACATCAGAAACACAACAAACATCAGGACAGTTAAAGGGGACCTGCAGCTGGAAGGACGGCATATGGTGACTCCAGTACTAACGATTAAAGCTGCAGTGCCCCATGTATTGACAAAAAAAAAAATACAAGAGGTGATTGATAAATGTGTGACCTAAGAGGTAAACAATGAACACTTCACTAAATGTCTAAATGTAGAAGGGTCATGAATTTATCAATCACCCCTTACACACGGTGGGACACATTAAATACACCAGACATACTTGAGTCCTTTGCGTAGCGCCTGGAAGACCCTGTCGACCTGCTCCGGCTGCAGAGACCAGATAGCTGCTGACCCTCTGCGAGGAGAGAGGTGCATCCTGGGAGATTTACCTCCTGTCATGGCTTTGGAGCGCAGAGAGTTACGAACAGATGACGACCTACAGACAAAGACACACGGTGACATAATAATATTAAAAAAACGAATTATTAATAAACGATCTCTAATGTCAAATCTGACTTTAATACTTAACTTATATCCAATCTGCTTATTTGCATAATGTTTAAAACGTGAAAAAAGTTAATCAAAACTATTATATGTAATAAAGCTTAGTTATTTCCACAAAACCCCTTAATTACTAAACTGGAAAATTCATGTGTATCTCACTAATGTTTCCATTTTAAGCTTCTAGACTAAGATGTAATATAAATTCAAAATCATTAACATAATATGATAAAAGGAAAAAACACGTATGAATGAACCATGTTTAAATCAAGTTTGATGTGTTTTTCAACACATATTTCAAACTAAAATAAAACCAGTTTTGACTTGTACACACATCTGCACAGTGTTTTCCTCTGTAATCATAAACATGGATGTGAAAGTATTTTCATTGTGTGCCTGTGTGTGCGTGTTACTGTTATATCATATTTACAACTGTGTCGTGTCGTGTTTACCATCAAAGCTATATAATGACTGCTCATGAGAGACCACTCCGTGTTACAGTGTCAGGACATGAAAACAGCCGAGATGCTCAGGAATGAATGATGGTGTGTGTGTGTTTGAAATGTCTGGATGTTTGTGTTGTGCAGCACAAACATAAACACAGGAAGTGGATTGTATTTTGTTCTCTCTGTGTCTTTTATTGCTCGTTTCTGTCACAAATAACATCTTAAAGTTTGTGCTGCATTCACTGTCTGCCCTTAAAAAGAGGAACAGGCCTGTCTGAGGTGAAGGAATTTCCCTCCACACAAATTTAAGACTTTGTCTCAATGTTTAAGAAACAACAGATTTATTTATTTGAGGCTAGAATGTCGAGTTTATAACTATAATTTTCTGCTTCTTTTCGCTCATCCTGGCAGTTCGGAGATTCCTTTGGGAAGATCATTCTTCTGACATTTGTCTCCTGACAACCTTTTGTTTTGTTGGTGTAGACAGCAGCAGTTTTGGCTTTGAAAATGTTTATACTTCAGAGAATTCAAATACTTTTTGCATGACTTGTGCAAATATTGCAGGGGTGAATAAATGTGGACAAAACCCATCATTGTCAAAACAATGTGCACAACCTGTTTTTCTTTGCTTTGTGAGTGAGCCCTGGAACCAAAATGTTTAAAAACACACGTATAATTGTGCGGTACATGTGTGCAGATGTGTCGGGGGAGTTCAATTTTATCTGTTTATGTAGCTGTGTGCCCTCCTGTGGTCGTCGATATAAGTGCATGTGGAATCTCCTGTTGGACAAAATGGTGGAGAAGCTTGTTGATTATATGGATTTGGGTCTGTTTAGGCCACACCATTATTCCAAATGCTTTGTGAATCATTGGCTACCATTTACTGTGTGGAAATTAAGATTAAGATTAACTTTATTAATCCTCATAGGGAAATTAGGTTGTAGTAGCAGCAGCATGTATCAAAGAACGATGAAGAACAATAAATACAATATATACAGGAAAAACTTTCATATACATACACACAGCAGCAGCAGCAGACATATAAACACAGTTAGTGCACCTGAGATGAAGCATTAGTCCAAGTTTGTGAGCACAGCTCTGGCAGGTACTGTTGACAAACTAATAAAATCAGTCTGTTAACATGCATGGCTAAAAATGTCAACAGATGTCAGTATATATGGCTCTAGACTTTCACCTTAGAGACTCAGTGACCCAGGAGGGAACTATATATATGCAATCACTGCCATGCAACATGGCCTTTTAATAGTCATTTCCCTGGTGATGATGGGTTGCACTCTCATGGCATTATGATGGAATTGCAGACGGAGACACAGCTGATTATCACAACTTAGCATAAAGACTGATAAAGAGCTCGTCGCTCACCGCTGTCGGCCAGTCAGAGAGCTGAACCCAGTGAAAGAGCGGCTCCTGTGGACCAAGCCTCCGTCTGCAGGAGAGTCGAATCTCAGCTTCACCGACATCCTGCAAAGAAGATATCAGCCACATTTCACTCTAAGTGTTCACACGATATGTTTTCTATGTACACACGACTCACCTGACACTTAACAAGAAACATAGATGTGATGCCAGCTTTTTACAAGACATTAAAGAATAATAAGCATGATACTTTTCAAAAGCTTTTTCTTAATGATATGCAGAGATGTTCTCATCATTTTTTTAACTAAATGTTTGTCATACCTCAGACCAGTTTAATGGGAGCGAATGAGAGAACATCTGCCATTTTATTTTTGGAATACAGCTAAAATAGCCTATAACTATATAAATGCACCCTGACCTGTTCTTATATTATTGGTTATTTTGCTGTATATGTATTTCTATTTTAACCTTGTTGTTCACACAGGCACTCACGCACACACTGACATCAACAAGACCACCCTTTCTCTCAAACAGGCCCCAAACAGGAAACAGAGCACCACCATCTCTGGGATGCATTAAGATCAGACCAACAAATATGTGCCCATTCCGGTCTGCAGATGGAAGGCAGTAGTATAAGTATATATATATACTGTAACTATAAAGCATGTGTTGGCTGAGCACCATGTTTCAGCCATATTGCTAAGTGTACAACATCAAAGACACAAGAGTTAAACCAGCTCTGTGTCTTGTTGAAAGATGCACCTCATCCCACTGATTTTAGATCCACTCACGGGTGCTGACATTGAGTATGTCATGATTCTCTATTTTGTTCTTGATTATTTTCATGTTTTGTAAGTTGTTGTTGTTTTGTTGGTGTTATGTTGTCCTGTGTTCTGGCCGTCTGTGTTATGTTTCTTTTAGTTTTGTCTTGTTTCCTGTTTTACTTTGAAAGTCTTGTCTCCCTTGTGCTTGTCTATGTGTTTTACTTCCTCCTTGTTTACCACCTTTTGTAATTATGTGTCCCGCCCTAATGTGTTTCACCTGTGTCTTGTTCCTTTGTCTATTTAAGTCCTGTGCTTCCTTTTGTTTGTGCTGGTTTGTCTTGTCCCTTTGTCCCCTCACCATTTTGTGATTTCTCAAGTTCTACATTTGGTTGTTTCTTTGTTAGGGTTTTTGTTGCTTTGTTGTAGTTTTGGGGGTTTTGTTGCTTTGTTGGGGTTTTCTGGGATTTGTTACTTTTGTCAGGATGCAAAGGGGTTTTGGACTCAAATGCGAGACAAAAGATGGGTGCATAAACCAAGGTTTAATTTCTGCTTCGAATCAAAACACAAAATAGCCCAACATAGGCAAAAGTCTCATACCGAGCTAGACAAAAAAAAAACCATAAGCCTAAATCTAGAATTCCACTAGGTCTCAAAATCACGATTACGATCTCTTGGCTCAAACACAGGGAGGATCACAAGACACATTGGTGGGGAAGGCAGGTAGACAAAAATATTAAATACGTAGGGAGGATGGGAAAACAAGATGCAGGTGGTACACATTAGGAGAATCGGGAGGAGGGAGCACATGAGGAAGGGGAAGACAAGACACCTGAAATGGAGGGAAACACACGTTAGCAAAGTAAAACAGGAAAAGGATAACTTTCAAAATAAAGCAACTCCAGACTCAACCCTGACAGTTTTTGGGGTTTTGTTGCTTTGTTGAAGTTATTGGGGTTTTGGGGGCTTTGTTGGGGTTGTTTGGGGTTTTGTTTGTTTGGTATTTTGTATTCTGTGTTTTGTTTTAATGAGTCAAACAACCAACCTGCTTATTGACCCCTCTGCCTGAGTCCTATCTTCACCATAACCGGACAGAGTCTGGGGGACTTCAAACCAAACAGCTCCTTTGTGCTTTGCCATTCATTCCACTCTGTAACACACCTATGTGTTGTAGAGAATGAATGGCTTCCACCATAATGGTCCTGTTGGGGGCTATTTTGCGACATTGCTAAATATACAAGTAACCACTTTTTACTGCTGCAAATAGTTACTATTTGTCCCGCTACTGAATATGTAATATTGTTTGATGAGACATATTCAAGGCTCTTTGCTGATTTAGTTGTCTATCAATTCAGTCCAAGAATTGTGTTTTCCTGTGAATGTTGAGTCTGGTCCAAACTAAAACATCATCACTGTTCTGTGTGTCATCAGCTGTTTTCTTTTAAATGAGCTTAGAATGAGCCACAGCCACAAAGCCTCGGTAATAATAGTTTACAATTTCTGTACATCTGATACAGGAAAAGAAAAAAGATGAATCGCTGTCCAAACCTCCTCATTCAGCTTCTTATTAAACCTTAATGATGTGCAGCTGAACATCAGAAATATCATCATGACCCCAACCACAGAATGACTTTATAGAAAACTGAAGGAAGTAGCAAAAACTTTCCATGTAGAATCTGGATTTAAACCAATAGCATGTCAGAATGATTACGTGCTGCCAGTGTAAGTAGTTCAGAGTAACCTGGTTTGGAGTTCTGACCCAGAAAGTGAAACACACTCTGATGCCAGAACCAACAGAGTTACCGAGCAACCACACATCACAGACGAGCATAGAGAGAGACCAGGTCTGAGCATTAAGAGCCAAAATTAGCAGAGTAAGTACTCAATGGGTTTTAACACACACACACACACACACCACCAAACACACACACACACCTTCCAGAGGAGCAACAGTATCCCCCTCTGCTACAAGGAAACATGTCAACACTGATTACATCCTTCTCAATGAATGACTCAATGAATTAATAACTCTGTAATCACATTTTCAGCCTGTCATCACCAGAAAGATGTAAGATGAGATCAGTTCAGGCCCAGGTCATTATATATAATATAATAATAATATCTTGGCAGCACCCGAGTTCACAATCATTTTCAAAAGTAACATTTTTGGCCAAGCAGCAACCTTCACGCTTGAGAAATAAATGTAATAATGCCAAAAACTGCAGTTCCTGGAAAGGCCACTTTGAGGCTTACTCTAAAAGTTGATTGTGTCTCAAGTGGCTATTTGAGGAACTGCAGTTTTTGTGACTTCCTGTTGTGAAAATATTTATTTTTTTAACAATGTGTCAACAACAACAAAAAAAATCTGAATTATATTTTGTATCTTTTATTTTATCTCATTGAAGGATTACAGTCTCCCGTCTTGTTTGCTGTTGGCATTAAAATCTTGCAGAGACATGCATGACAGCTGTGTATCTACTAATATAAGCTTAACAAATGCTGAGCACAGGCTTTAAGGAATGCCAAACAAAGCGTCAGCTTGGCTGTATTTAGCTGAGAGCAGCAGATTACTTCAACTCTGGCCAAACGCCACACTAACCAGCTGGAACAAGTGAAGAATGTCATCCAGCTATCAAAGAAGCATGAAGTCTGTTTCTGTGGCCACACATTACAGCCATCTGCACCTGTCTGTTAGAGACTGAAGGTTGTACAGGAGATTAGTCAATATGTCAGCGCCCCCCCCCCCCCCCCCCCCCTAAAAAAAAAATCACCTGGAAAAAGCTGCAGCTGCTCCAACACATTTTATGTTTACTCATGCAGTCTCTGAAAATGTTTTTTTTGTGTGTTTGTTCAGAGGAATTGGGGGAATTCCTGTGAACCATAAACTATACATGTGACCATGAAGCAGAAAAACAATGTAAGATAGGAAAGTTGCAAGATGGGAGAGACAATGCAGCAGCAGCTACACATCTGTTTGTAACCCCTTTAACAGTGTTTAACATCCTGACACATCCTGGACCTCTGTAAATGAGCTGTGGGGTCTCGGTCACACACGCACGGTCACACACACACACACAGCTGAGGCTGTTGGATGTTGTGCCTCTCATTTTTAAAGAATACAGTGTTTACACAGAAAGGGAGAGTGCAGGAATATCAGAAATAGAGCAGAAAGAGGGTGAGAAGTGATTTGTGTCTGCAAGGACAGAAGAGGAGGGAGAAAGAAAATCACCCTTATGCCCTTCATAAATCTTAAGATTTACATATATTACATTTTAATATAGCTTCCTTTGTTTATATTATTGACTATTGTAACCAAAAATTACAGTTAATTGCTGTAGTGATACAGATGTCTGTACAGATCTTTGACTAAGACAGACATATTCTATTTGACTTGACTGAGCACTCACACTCTTACATGGATGCTCACATGCCTCTTTGACAATGCAGGAGAATAGTTTGTGTACTAGTGAGTAATAGTAGTGAGCAGCTGAAGTTGTCATTTGAGTCATCTTAATGCATATGCATATTTGATGATGCACTTTAAAGGTGTTAAATGGTGAAATATCAACACACACGCTCTGTAACATACACCGATGCTACTGTTGTACTGGTCGGTTTAGGCTTGTGTGATGTATGAATTTCCTAATCAGAGGCTCTGCAGAGATGTTACAAGGGCACCAACTGAGCACGCCCTGATAAGAGGGCGTGCTCAGTTGGTGCCCCCAAATTCTGACCTGCAGTTAATGTATAACACTAATAAGAACTGCCCCTTTGTTAAATGTTTAGATGCTGCTGTCTTCAGTCAGGCTGGTCCCTCAGCAGCTGATTTCACTGATGATTAGAGTTGGAGTTTAGTTTGAACAAAAATCTGCAGCTTCCCATTTCACCGTGATTGAAAATGACTTTAAAAAACCACAACAGAAAACGTGTGAGCATGATATTAAAGTTTCTAATTGCAGGCCTTAGTGATGAACAGAAGAAAACATTGGAATGTGAAATGAGACACATTTTTTGAGAGATGAAAAAATTCAAGGGGCGACAAAGAGGGGGGGAAGTGTGTGTGTGTGTGTGAAAGAACGCTGAGCAGCGATCTGGTCTTAAAAAATTAGCCCTGACCTCCAAGTGATTTATGGGGTCCCATGTGGTGAGGTGGTGGGAGGTTGGGGCCTGTGTGTGTGTGTAAACATTAAAGGCTTGTGTGCGACTGTGTGTATTTCCCACCACGCATGATGTACTGGGTGTGCTGCATGCTAACAGCTCTGTGGCCAGACACACACACACACACTTTCCTTCTCTCTCAGGGTGTGGTGTGTGATTGTGTTTTAAATGCGGTTTGGGCTGCCTCATAATCACTCTCACTCAGTTATGGCTAATGAGCATAATTTCCCTTTCTACGATTGCCTGGGTTTGACATTGTAATGATCAGGTCCTTTGTACAGAAGGGACAGAGCCATCAGCGAGACGTTTTAAACATTCAGAGCTCTCAGTGAGACGGGTCACATCCTAACAACACATTCTGCCTTTGAGTGATTTAAGAGAACTTGTTGCATTCACCAATTTTCTGTGCCGATCGGTTACAGGACGTGAGGGGCAGAGGGGGTCCATGTGGTATCTCTGCAGCGTCATTGTATGGTGACATGTCTGAGAGGGTGCAGCAGAGGGTTAGCTCTGGCAGAATCTTCATAGATAGAGTTGCAGCTCTCATGTCTTACTTACACAACCTGGGGTAGAAGAGCGTGTTAGACAGCCCTTAATACATTGGATGTTGCATTGCTATGCGCTTCTTTCTATAGCATCTAAATTAAAGTTCGAGTTAAGGTCTTTTCCTGCTGGTCCAAGCTTGTACAGTTTTGTCTATTAGGCCCCGTTCACACTGGGGAAAAAAATGTGGCTTAAGCAGGATTTGGCCGCATCCAGATCAATCCAGATGTGTTTTTTTCCGAGTGTGAACACCTCCAATCCGGCTGTATCCAGTTTTATTTCAATCCGGCTAGATCCACCTCTCGTGGCTCAAATGTGGCTCAGGTGTGAACGCAAATGTGGCGAGCGAATCCGACATGCTACTTCCGGTTAGCGATGTGCTACTTCCGGTTCACGGGGCGCGACACGGGACAAAAAATAGCACGACGCATGCGCACACGCGGCCCTACCACGGCATGAACGGACTCTGTATATTACGAGGCGCGCACCTAGTGGTTTGGAGGACAGCAAACATGCTGGATCAAGCCGGATTGAGTGCCGACACAAGTGTGTGCTAGCCAGATTTGAAAATAGGTCTGAACGCATCCAGTTTAAAGGCTGTCTGGGCTCAATCCTACTCTAGCTGGAATGACTTTCTCCAGTGTGAACGGGAGATAAGAGTTGTAGAAGCAACAGGAGAGTAGAAACACTCATGCTTTGCTGTCTCTTCCTCCTGGGGGGCTCTCTGTGTACTGGGCGGACTTTAAAGGGAGGCACTCAGGGGGGCATCCTTAGTAGGTGTCTAAAGCCACTGTAGTTTGAGTTTTTGGAGTTTGAGTGCAAAATGTACAACCCAAACCTTCCAAACCTTACTCTTACTGGGGGCTTAAACAAAAGCTAAGTGACTTTCTTTTGAACAACTATCAGGGGGCTCGCTGCTTCCAGTCTGGAGCAAACTTGTAGCCACCATTCACCTAATACTTTTTGGGGGTGGAGTATGTGGTGTCAGTGGTTGTTCCCTGTTTCCTTTAAAACAACATCTCTTCAACAACAGCTGGCCAATGCATAAGGACTCTTAGCAACATCTTGTTTTGGTCATTTTGGCTCATTCCAGACTGGGAAAATCACTCCGGCTAGAGCAGGATTCGGGCCGTATCTGGATATATCCGGATAGTTTTTTTTCTGAGTCTGAACAACACAAATCCCAATATATCCAGATTGATTTCAATCCACCTCTCGGAGGTGGATCTAGGTCTAGGTCTCAAATGTGGTTCACGTCTGAACGCAAAAGCAGCTAGCGAATCTGGCTAGCGATGTGATACTTCTGATTCACGGGGACATTGCCCGGGTTGCGTACAAAAGCCGTATGTAAACAACCGTTGAACTACGACAGCTTTGCCCCGAGTTTATTTTCGACAGGGCTACAAAGGAATAAACTGCTTTTTGAAAAAACAAAAAACTAAGGAACGAGCGACACAGGAAAAAAAAAAACGCATGACGCATGCGCACATGCAGTCCTACCACGGCCTGAACGGACTCTGTACATGACGAGGCACCACCTAGAGGTTTGGAGGACAACAAACAAGCCAGATTAACCAGATTGAGTGTGGACACGCATGTGTGTGAAGCCGGATTTAAAAATAAATCTGAACGTATCAAGCTTAAAGGCTATCAGGATACAATCCTACTCTAGCTGGATTGATTTTTCCAGTGTGAGCGGGGCCTTAGATTACCTCTCCTAACCTGATGTACCAGATCGCTTTCTGTGAGAAACCTTAGCATTTAAAGTAGCAACCAACAAAAAAGAACAGTCATCACGTCAGACTGTGGTCACACTGAAACACTTACTGCTCCCAGTCATTCCTCACAGGATGAGGATTGGTGCGACTAACGTGTGTGCGAGATGCACCTGGATGATCTGTACACTCACCATCACCCTGGACTGTCAGTGGAAGGTTTGGTTTGTGTCCTCCACCTCCACTCTTTTCCTCTGTTTTTAATCTGATTATCTTTCTTTCCTTTCTCCCCTCTCTGCTCAAATCCAACCCTCTCAGGCGCACAGATCATCTGCGATCATTTGAAGACAGTTTTAAATTACACTGAATGCTCCTCGGGGACTTCGTCCAGTTTCCAAGTAAACAAAATCCACTAAGTGGATCGTTTATCGTCTTAGCAGCATATCCCTCTCTGCAGACTGAAGCATCATAAATCGTTGAATCAAAGACATTCTTCAGCAAAACAAGAGAAAGACGGAGTGTGTGTGCCCGTGTTTTTATAGAGGGATCATTTAATTATCCTCTCTTTAAATGTAAACATTTGTTTTGATCTCAACACTCCGCCTGAAATATGACTGGTTGACTTATTTTGGAGAGAGGTCAGAGGTCACAGATGACTCATGTCTCTAGGGAGAAGAACTATGTTGTTCTGGATGGAAGCACACACACACACACTCCTATACACAGTGTGTGTCCCTAAAATAGGTCTCAGTCTTTGTAAACACCCACTGATAGACCCAGAAACCTCTCGTTTGTCTTTTCAATGTAGCATCACTGTCAAAGTGAAGCCTGGACCTCAGCTACATCACAGCTTCTTTCTATATTCAGAATATTGAGAAGTGCCTGCGAGACAAATAAAGGTTCAAATCTGTGACTAATGTTCACTCTTTGAAAAGTCAGACACTTCAACCTATGCTGAGCTTTAGTTGTCAGGTCATCACTGATTGTTTTTGTAAGCGAGTGAGTTAGCACTGAGCTCAGGTTCCATTAACACCAAACTGTTTATAGTTTGCGTTCCCAGTTGCCATGGGAACAACTCCTGGCCCTTCTACGATGTGATTCGCTGCCTGAAAATGAACGGTGTCTTTTCTCGTTGCCATAGAACTTCTATTTATATATTCTGTTATAGTCTACTGGATTAACATGGATGACCATGTGCATTTAATGTATATGAAACACTGATCATTCATCCATATGTGAAAGATTTCTGTTTAGAACCACAATCTTTATAATGTCTCATCCAAACAGTGTCCCAATATCTCAGACAGGTGATACCTGGAGGTTAAAGCAGAGTGTGTGTCCTCCTCCTCCTCACTTGTCATTTCATTGGCTTCTCTTTGTGTCTCCAATCTCATTTTTCCATTTTCTCAGATCTCTTCTTTTTACTTTTCCTCCTGTTATTCTCCACTTTGTGACTCACCGTGCAGACCTCTCTCACCCCTCTCTCTCACTGCCTGTTACCCCCCCCCCCTTCTACCCTGCTGCGTGTTGTGTTATGTAGTGAAACCCGGGGTTCCTGTGTGCTTAGGCCGAGCCAGAGCCAAAGTCTAAAAGACTCCAAAGTAACTGAATCTCTTAAATCTATTGACATAAACTCTTTTGCACCACAGCGCACATCTCTATTTTCCTGAGGAGATACAAACATCTGGACTATGCACACATACACACACACACACACTTGCCTGGCTTCTCTTTGTCCTCAAAGGATACAAACATCTGAACTTTTCCAACACACATACACAATGTGTGTACACTTTCTATCTATCTTTTTTTCCCGAAAGATGGAAACCATCTGTCCTCTACTGATACACACACACACACACACACACACACACACACACTCACATGATTGTGTTTATTGTAGTTCATCAATAAACAGCTGGGTTGGAACTGTGGAAAAAAAATGTAGTTGATAACTTTGGCATCCAGATGAGGGTTACATTAAGCTTCCAGGCTGTTTGTGTTACATATGTGTACCAGGCTAACAACAAGGCTTCCATCAGAGCAGCAGCATTCAGAAAGGAGGACTTCATGCTGGGAAACCCGTCCCAGAAAGCAGAGTTCACTTTAGCAATGCTAGCTTTGATATTTCTTTTCATACTTTTTTGTAGTGTTTGGTCTGATGAAACATCCAAGCGATGAAGATGTCAGAGCTCAGGTGTCACTTCATCTTCACACAACACTGAAAACAAACTACAAATGCTTTCTTTGAAGGATGCACAGTCTCAGTTGTGCTGCTGGTTGGTTGGATTTACAGATAGAACCAGGATGTTGTGGAATAGTATTTACACTCAATTTAGGTTTGGAAATGAGGCATCATGGGTCGGTTGCCATGGGATCAGGGTTAGAGTTACATCTTCTGCCAAATCCACAGAAGAAATTTAACAAGTTCTTTGAGATGCCTGGACACCGGATCTCTTGCCACATTTTGTGAAGGCACTCTGGTGGATGAAGCATAAAGCAGGTGTGAATCTGTGTAATCCCCAGTTTGAATCTAGTGCTGTAAATTCAGGTTGTGTCTCTTGCTTTCCTTACCTGTCTCAGTTTTAAAGCCTTCTTCCTGCTCATTTCCTGCCTGAGTCCCAGCCTCTCTCTCTGGTCTTTTATTCTGACAGTTGAGAGGAAAGAAAGACAGAATCCCTATTTATCTTCCTGTCTTCACCCCTCACTCACTGGTCTCTGCACAACAAACTATAAGATAACAAATGTTACCATCTCTCCATTACTCTGCATTCCTCTCTCCTAGGATGGGGAAGCAGAGGATTTCTGGGAGTTCTGAGGTTGTAATCATATAAACATGCCGCGGTAATTCCCCCTTGATTACCTAGGCTTGCTGTCAGCACCACTGAAACCAAATGCTGAACACACACAAACACATAAAGATGCACATAAATACAACAATGTCATGTACTACTTCAAATGTAGAGAATCACACTTTTTCTAGCTTGTTATATGAAATCACACTAAAATGCATCATGCAATCACACATTGATGTTTTAACAACATAAAATTCATGTGTTCAAGTTTATCATTCTTTATGAAACTGTTGTAAAATTAAGGTCGTGTGTCAAAAGTTTGCGGATTTTTTGACATTTTTTAAATGTTTCCAAACATTTAGGTGATATTTGGACTTAAAGAAAATGACCAGATTTTACTGTCAACAATCCTAATTGCTACTACTAACTAACTACTGCAGTTAGCTAAGGCAAAATAAACTAGCAAACTGGCAAAATAAACAGCTAAATAACAAACAAACAAATAAATAAGCTACAGGGTGACAACATTAGCATGGTTGTCATAGCATTCAGCGCTAACTAAGCCTGACAGTTGTTGTAACACCTGCTCTCACCACTGAAACAACTCTTCCAGACAAACGGCTCTCTTCAGTGTGTCTGAAGTTCTGTGATGTGTGCGTAGGTTCCATTCGTGCATATGCTGCAGCCATCAGGCTGTTGATTTAAAACACTAACAGACCCGGGAGGGAAAGATGCGCCCAGCAGATGTATGATACGACACCAGAGGGTCCCACTGCAGCTGACTGGGAAGTTAAAACCTGTTTATCACAATACTTTGATGACAAGACCAGTGCTGCTTTCATCTGTAATTCAGATCTTTAAAATTCAAAAAGCAGAATCATGACTCTCCTTTTACCTCCATATTTATGGTCCTGTCTTCATGAACAGGCCAAAATGATAAAAAAAGCTGCATTTTATTGTTACATTTTACAATGCACTTTAGAATTCATCAATAAAAGGAGAATGAAAACAGATTTTGTGTTCAAGCCTTCTATAATTCAGTATAAATTGGATCTTTCAGCTGTGTCAGTGCTGCTTGTAGCACTGAATGGAGCGCAGGTGGCACTGAAGGCTTTATCAGCAGATAAATGATAGATAAGGAATAAAAAAATCATGGCAGTCCAGCTCTTGCTTTTTAGACATCGTTTACACATACACGGGTATCTGTAAAAACGAAGACTTTTCCCTTCGTTTGTGCCTTTCATTTACACATAAACAGAGTTTTTGCATCTGAAAACGAATCTTTCTAAAAACTCCGGCAAAAGTGGAGATTTTGGAAAACGCTGTATTTGTGTTTCAATGTGAACTGACAAAAACGGAGAAAAACTGAGTTTTCGACAGTCTGCGCGTCAGTTCCTTTTTTTGTGTAGTACGGCTATAGTCTAGTGGAAGCATTCCGGGTAGCATTAGCATTTCTGTTGGTGTAAGCACTTTTTATGTATTTGCAGATACAGCTCCTCTTACTATGTAGAGGAGCAAAGACATGTTAGGTCTCCAGGTTCAGCAATTTTGGAACAACTTCTGACACAAAAAGCCAGACTGCGTCGATGAGGCTTCTGATTGGCTTGCACGGCTTTCTCTTTCTTCCTGCACTGCCACCCACAGGCCTGGCGTAGTCATGACGGCTCTTGGGAGTGTATTTATGTGGGTTAATGTAAACGGAAAATTTTTTTGAAAGCGATGATGTGTGCTTGATGTTATTTTGGAAAACGGAGGGAAGGAAATATTCGTTTTTCAAAATACCCGGCTATGTGTAAACGGGGTCTTAGAAGGGTCACCCAGCAGCTGACGTGATCAGTACCTGGATGCACACCTGCCCCTCATTCCCTCTCAATTAGCCACTCCCTTATACATCTACACCTGCTCTCTGACCATAGTCATATGGTCTAGTCTCAGTCGGGTAGTCTGGGTAGTCTCAGGCCTTATCCTCCATTCATTCATTCATTTGTTCATTCATTCATTCATTCATTCATTCAATTATATGTTCATTCAGCCTGGTACCCTATTGGTGCTCCAGATTTTTCTGATATTTCATAGATCATTTTTAATGTGCACTGATGTTTTTCTGCCATCATTACAAGGTGAAACTGTTTAAAGAACTCTGGTGACCCTAAAGGGATTTTTCAGTGGTCACTGGATGGATGTGCACACACACTCTTATGGTTTCACCAGACCAGGACAAAGGATGCAGGGGCTTATAGTTGCTACTGTAGGGTCTCACAGCTGTTACTGCTGTTTAGGACTCACAACACAACAACTTTAAAGGACTGTCTTAAAGTTACTTATGGCATCTATAAAGATCAACACTATGTCTGTGCACTGTATGGACAAAAAGTATATATACACATGTGTAGGCTGGCCTCCAATTTCCAAGTTCACTGTCCAGCCTGTTAAATATTTGTAAAGTCTAATAAAAAGTAATGAGGTCAGACATAAGGTACCCCTAAAGTCAGGACCAGAAGGTTCTTCTGCTCTAAAACTGCAATAATGAACGGAGGTTTTCAATTTGTCTAGAAACAGAATCATATTCAGGATGTTTTCCTCTGGTCCATCCATAAAATATCAACATGCAATAACTGATTAATGATGGACTCTCAATCAAGAATCACCAGCTACATGTCCATTTACTTTTGATGACTTTGTGCAGACTTAATTTCTGTGTGAGAAAGACCAGTTAAAGCATGCAGTACACACAAACATGCACACACACATGCAATAATGGAAAGTGAAGGATCACAGTGTGAACCTGTTTGTGTGTCTGTCTGATACCCTATGGCCCTGCAGAGAGGGAGGCCCAATGGGTTCAATCTAGGAAGGAACAACTTCCACTTAGAAATAACCACACACACACACACAAACACACACACACACACACACACACCATCCTTTTTGGCCTGAGCAGCACCTCTCCCACTCAGCCTGCAGCTCCATCACTGCACAGCGGGAGGACACTTGATCTCTCTTTCAGCTGATTGAAGCCTGAGCTATGCCACTAATTGGTTGTTATTTAATATAATGACTGTGTCAGCTTGCTTCTACTCCACTCATCAGGAGTGATGTGTTCATTTAGAGTTCAACATGGCAGTAAATTCTCCTGCAGTTTATTCGTCTCATGGTTCCATAGAACTAAAAGGTATTTAAAAAAAACAAAAAGAAAGATATTTAGAATCACTAGCTCTTACTGGCCCATGCCTTTGTGGACCGGGACAAGGATCAGATGGGAAGTGTTTCTCTTTTTTATCATCATCCTCCTCTGAAACTGACAGAATTGAAACCAAACTTCCTAATGACCCCAGAATTTAAATCTACACCCAGCACTACACCATCTTCTCACATGGAGCAGATGGAGCTCACACATGGAGGCAGTTACCTTCAAAAATCACAGCATTTTCTATTTTCAATTCGGACCTAAACCATAAAAACACCTCTAAACTTCTGTTAACCTCAGTGTCTGCATGATGCTGCCTTCAGCTCTGCTTTTTTTCTATTCAATAGCTCAGACATTGCTTTGGTGCAGAAACCTGATATGTAAAAATGAGAATGCATATATGAGGCGCAGCATGCAGGCCTTCATGGAGAGGACGGGAGGGGATCTGTGGCCCAGCAGGCGGAGGTATCAAAAAAAAATCTGGCTCAAAACCTGCACTGTTTTCAGGACAGTGGGGGGGTCCAGGGTTATAAATGTATGCACTCATCACACTGGACTGTAGACAATGAAGATAAAAACATCTGCCAAACATCTATATAATATATACTTTTGTAGCATTTTGTAATCAGGCCACTTGGAAGGTGGATGTACTGATTTATTCTGCACTCCAATAGGAAAACTTATAGAGTGACATATAAATGTGAATCTACACTGTACTGCAGGTTTTTTCCTATTCACATGATTGACTCCACTTGGCATAATATAGGCCATTGAAAAGGCCCCAGAGCTGCAAGCTTGGCCAATCTGGAACTTCACCCAAGTGTGAAATGGAAATTCTTGTTCTGCCTCCTGAGGCCACGAGTACTTTACTCAGACAAATAGGCACTCGCAGGGGGTGGGGGTGTCCCGCCTCAAAAAACGCTCCCTAAAACACAACACTAGTTGTTCGAATAACTTGGGACCGATCAGAGGTGATTTGAAGCTAAGAAGAAAAAAAAAAGATTACCCAGCAGTTTGGAGGCTGTGCGTGGTTGTAACTGGGACTGAAGCATTGGAAACCTGTTACAACGAGCCCACACTCACGTCGGACTTCTTGCACCTGGCACTTACACACACGGAACAGTGATCCAGGAGTTTAATGAGAAGCTCCTGCTGGATGTGAAATAGTAGTAAAAAAATCAAATTATATTTATAGTAACAGATGGCAAA
The DNA here is from genome assembly GCF_900634625.1 of Parambassis ranga. Lineage (NCBI taxonomy): Eukaryota > Metazoa > Chordata > Actinopteri > Ambassidae > Parambassis > Parambassis ranga. The sequence goes on along the minus strand of NC_041026.1, from coordinate 13,793,483 downwards.
ACCCATGAAATGAAAAGTAAGTAGGCACCATTTGCTGCATGTTGGCAGATTACTGAATCAGAATCTTGGTACAGGAAGTGCTCTACTTTCCGTCTGCTGTCATGCTGTCAAGGTGGCACCGGCAAATTAAGACATTATATGAGCGGGGTTTCACAAGCATCAGCATCAAATACTGCAGTTCCCCCAGCGACCTCTGGAGGCTGCGCCTAAAAGTCAATCAATCTCTATGGACTGTTACAGCAGAAATAAACATGTTTGCAGCTTAGTACAAAAAAACAGTTCCTTTTTCAAAGACAACTGTACAACAGCTTGCTCATGCACTCATTTCACATAAGAAGATGAATCATGTGATATAGGTTTGTCTTACAGTTTTAAATGCTTTCACTCTGCTTTGTGTGGTTACAGAATGGACAATTTATAAAAAAAAACATGGTTGCCATGGTTACAGTCCCCCCCCTTCCACATGGGGGGGGGGACTACTTCCATATGATTCCTAGTCTGAAAATACGTGACTGACAGGGTTTCATGGTGTCTATTACTGCACCTATATGAATTACATTATAGTTGAACTACTGTTTTGAGACCATGAGACCATGTCTTATAGAGTGAGAAAACCCTGGTCCTATTGGCTACATGTTTCAGATGTGAGTAACCTGATTGGTGTAAGGCAGCCTGTATATGATGGTGACATTAAATTAAAAAAAAGGAAAAGAAATATTGACTCTTTCTCATTATTAAGCAGAAGAAGCTCCACAGTTCCTAGAATGGACCAGAACACAGGTTGGGGAAAGATAACTTCAACAAACACACATGAATACAGACAGATACAAAGCAGCATGAAGCTTGTGAGCGTGGGGCAGGGAACACATGTTTAACCTGCATTAGAATGGCCTTCACATGAATCTGCCACATTGTATCTGCTTTGTGTTTCTAACACACACTGCTAAAATGTCAGAGAGCAGAACATGGGTTCGACCTTTGACCCTGGGTGAAGGAGGTGTCAGTGTGCCGTGTCAGATTGGACTCATGGGGGTCGTAGATTTCATAGAAATGTCTGGATGCAGTGACCTTAACGCTTGGACCAGTTTTTGACTTTAATTTATCTACTTCTACTACGTTTAATTAAGATTAGACCAAACCAAAAACTAGGCTGCACGTCTTAGTTTCAGATGTCTCAATCAAACATAAACATCTACATGTTTCTGTTATTATGGCAAAACCAACTACAATTTAAAACAAAACAGCGAGTGAAAACAACAACTCTCTGGCTGTGCCAGCCACATGACCGGATGAAGCCAGGCAATACACCCATATGTTTCATTAGCATAAAGGTAACCATGTGCAGATGTATGTGCCAGATGTGGCATTATTTGTGAAGATGTGTTGAGCATGTGGCCCTCATCCTGAAAGACTGCATCCATCGACTCTTCCATCGTAGCAACTACCTGCTTCTGTTCAGGTGAAGTTTTTTAGGTGGTGTGTTTCAATGCACCACCTAAAAAAAGGAAGTACATGACTCCTTGAAGGGCCTTGACTATAATCTTCGGATCCAGCGGTCTCTCCTCTTGCACCCCTCCCCCCTTCGGATGTGGTCTTCACGACGGGGTCTAGGACGCCAATGCACATTCTAAAATGATTGTACTATAATAAATCTTTTCTCATTTAGTTCGCTGAGTCTCTCATGATTGAAATGTTTGGAACTGCTGCCTTACAAAATAACTCCTCCTCTAAAAATTGGAAGTTATGAACAGCCGCAGGAATAACTTTCATTAACAGTCTAATAATGTCACATATAATAAATGTTCAGAACATGGTTTTTGTATCATGTGGTAATTCTTCAGTTGCATGTTTATACAGTATTGTGCGTGTATGGTTTTTAATGCTATGATTACTTGTTATTTTCACATTATTGTATCTGTGGTTAACCTAAATACTTCAGAGGCAAACAAAAAGAATTTCAAAATGTGCAAAAACTTTCAAACGGTGCAGCTGCATTAAGTGTTCTTAAACTCCACAAGAGCAGAAGGATGGAAATAACTGTTTAAAGTGAAATTAAAGCCAATTCCTCAGACTATTAGTTCATTTTAGAGCTTGCTAACGAGCGTCCAGACAGTGGTTTGGAAAATAATAAAACTTTCACACATTTTGTAGATAATTTGTGGTCAGAAATAAAAGTTGATCCACTCTGAGCTTTTGGCCATTGCCTCATTCTGAAAGAGTTTGTAAGACAGATTTATGGCGGCAGTAGCACCCAAACTGCTGCCCTGTATTGTGACTATAATGTGAAGCACAAGGCGTGCCTTGTTCAGCATTGTGCCCAGAATCAGAGGAAGCCTTCATACAGCCGCTGCAGAGGCTTTCTGTAAATTAGTGCACATAAAAACGAGAGCAAAGCACCCTAACATTCAAAAATCTCAACCTGAGCACAATTCAACAATAAAAAAAAACAAATATTTAAATGCTTACTGGAACTAGAGTTATTAAAATAATGCATTTCAACACACCTTTGTTTTCTTTATATTCACAACATTTTTGACTGGTAATGTTGATTGTGTAAAACTCTCCTGCAGTTTTTAAAGAGAGGTCATGGAGGCAGACTGATCACCATGTTATTAGATTGGCCCCCCGAGGATCGTGATTTACTGAACGAGCCGTCGGTCTAATGGTGTGTTAAACTAACACTATCTGTCTGTGTGTGTGTGTAATAAAGTTACATAAGACTCAAATTCTTCAGAAAAAAAGGAGACTATCAGTGCAAGGCACTCCCTGCTTCATCATCTCTCTGTTGTATTACAACTATAACACTTAGCAGGAATACCACTAGCTTTTAATGGCTCTGTATTCAGTTAGTGCAGCGGCTGCCCTTCCCAAAGGAGCACCCAAGAAATCTGAGATGAGTTGAAGGAGTTTAGATTGGAAAAAAAATTCTATGGATCTGCACATATAACTCACATATAATGAGGTCCTGAGTGCTTGTTTTAAGGGGTCACAAAAGCCTAAAACCCTGGGACCAAGTGAATAATAGTGTTATGTCTTATAATTTACAACCACATAATTTTCATTTGTTAGGAAGTGTTAATTTACAAAAAATAAGTGTCAAATAAATCTACTGTTATACCCTTTTTATTATGTGTCATATTTACCATCACAACACTAACAGAGGGTTACTAAACCGTAGAAATGCAAATGCTGAATCAAGATTAGTAAGGTCGCGCAGAAGTTATGACTACTGCAGGTCATGTGCTCCAGGACTGGATGCTGATCGGACCCTTTCTCACTTTGAGCCTGAACAGTCGATGGTCAGACATTAGTGGATTTTTGAATTTTACTGCTGAAAACATTGAAAGAACTGACATGTAATTTCAAAACTACACTCATCACAACAATAATAAAATCAAAGGTGATCTGTTTGTATGTGTCACATCTGCTGCGTCACATCCAGAAATGTTTCTGGAAAGAATTTACCATGTCTCTGCGCTGTTGTTAATCAGCCTTACTATAGCACTTCCATCTGTTCTCCTGGATTACTTCCCTCAGTTGACACTTAATGTTATTTGTTAGCAAATGAGCAGCTTTACGGCGCTTTCTTTTGGCAGAATTAACACATAAACTGAACATGTGCAGCGGTCGGAATGAATTCGGTTTTTCTTTAGTTACATTAACTACAATCATCATGATTGTTGCTGAACCAGTAATGATTTTAAGGTTCCACCAAAAAGGAAAAAGTCTGAATGAGTCCGTCTGACCATTTTTGGCACAACAATAATGAAATAAAAGGTGATCTGGTTGTATGTGCACACACCTGACTGAGACCAGTTGAGTTGAGCTGAAAACAGTGCAGGAAGTGGGAGAAGCTTTCTTCCATTCAAACAGATACAAAAGGACCTTTATGTGCAGTCTAATGATAAAAAAACACTGTGACTGATGATGGAAAGATGAAAGTGTTCTCTTCCAACAAATCTGATATCCACCCTGATAAATAAATGCAGATAAATTACTTGATTTTTTTATGTTAATCTGAAGCACATTTAGATTTAAATGAGTGTCTTTAAACCCACATGATGTTAAACTGAAGCTGTCACTGCGCAGCTGGTTATCATTCAGAGCTGTTATTTCATCAGATCATTATCAGGCAGTAAAGGGCAATTTGTTAAAGGCAATCATGGTAGATAGATTTAGATACAGTATATGTGGATTGAATCAGGCTAAGTGCAGTCTTTATTGTAGGCTAAGCTACTAGCTTCTCAAATAATGGACAGACATGAAAAGAAAGACATCTTTGTTCCCCAGTTCAGCTGTTCAAATTTGATCTGTATCAGGTTGGCCTTTCTTCATGGTCCATATGTGTGCACATCAACACTTTCTATCTGCATCACCAAACAGAGAATATTTATAGATCTGCTTGTTACAGGCCTTGCAGGCGTGGCTGTTTTCTCTCTCTTGCAGGTAGACCTCAGTGAGAACTGAGGACCTGCAGGTGTGAGCAGGCTATAAAATCCACCGCACCTCCCTCCCGAATCTATCTCTTTCTCTCCCACTCCTGCTGCAGATTGCCCGGCAGCAGGTTTGCTGCTCTCTCCACCCTTTTGTTTTTTGTGATCCCCTAGAATTTAGTTAATAAACCTACATGAGTTGTTCTTTGTTCTTGTTCTTGTTCTTGTTCATCACAGACCAATCACAGCTGCCCTTAACTGACGTGGTTGATAACTGAGTCCAGCAAAGACGGCCTCCTCTGAAATAGAGAGCTGGTACTTTGTAAGTTCTCTAATGAGATCTAACAAGTTACAAAACATCAGACTTGAGTCCCTGGTAGGCTGAATGTATTCCTCATGACAAACCTGTAACCAGCTTATTCGGAGGATGAAACAGAAGCTCTGGTCCACAGATCCATCCTGTTGGCCCAACCTGCTGCGTCACATCCAGAAGTGTTTCTGGAAAGAATTTAACATGTCTCTGCGCTGTTGTTAATCAGCCCTACTACATAGCACTTCCATCTGTTCTCCTGGATTACTTCCCTCAGTTGACACTTAATGTTATTTGTTAGCAAATGAGCAGCTTTACGGTGCTTTCTTTTGGCAGAATTAACACATAAACTGAACATGTGCAGCGATCGGAATGAATTCGGTTTTTCTTTCGCTTCATCATTTCTCTGGAGGGGGGCGAGATAAGCTCTGTGCTCACATGTTTTTTAAGAAAAAGGCGATTGTCTGGTGATGTCATGTGACTAATTGAAAGCAGCACAGGTTGTGTGTTCAAGGATAATAAATAATAGTTTAGCTGTCGGGGAATAGAGCAGCTTCGATGACAGGATGAGCTGTTGTTGTAAATCACAGAGCCTGTAAATCTGAGTGCCTGCAGGACACCTCTTGAAAGGACTAGGATCACACACACACACGCATACACACACACACTTATAACTCACAAAAACACTAAATAAAAATACAAGCACACACACACACATTTATAGTCAGCTAAGTTTTTCCAGACTGATGTGTATTTGACTTAAGTGAACATATTAGTAGCCTATATTTATATAAATTTTACATGTATGAAAATCTCTCTTCACACTTATTTACTTTACTTCTGCTGGAAAAAACTACTCTGGGTGAATTAATGTCATGAACCGTGTGCCAGGCAGTCCGTCAACATGATTGACAAGAAGTTAAGATTATACCCTGCAGCACTGCCTTACAGGTTTGACTGAGGGCAGTCGAGAAGCCACATTTGACTTACCTGGTGGTACAAAGTAATATTATCACTTGTGCTAGCTGGTTAAACTGAGTTAATACTTTCTGTGCCTGCAAGTGCCCAGAGCTCTGTGTGATATATATTTTGTGTTTGAACCTGAACCTGAACCTCCATCCAATGATTGTCATGTGATCTCCATATCTTTTGAGACTTTTCCCACAAGGCCACTTGCTAAATGGCACCAGCTGTGAATAGACCATAAACCTACAACCGAATGAAGTCTGTTGCAGCATGCAGCTGTAAAACTGGTCTTAAAATAATATACAAACAATAAAATGTGTGGGGAAATTTATCCGACTGTGAGAAAACAGACGCACTACAGAAACGTGTAGATCAATATCCCCCATATGCATGTATGAAACACCGTTCCAGGTTAACAGGTTTTGCACCCATGTTACAAAAACTACAAAACCTAAACCTAAAAACATGCAAAAACAAAACAGCTTGTGGTGTCGGGGGACTTGAACCTCTGACTCCTGAGTAAAAGTCCACCATGTTGGATTCTTGTCCACCATTTCATACCGACATCCATCACATGTTTAGATGACATCAGACAATACGATCACATGTTCTGTTAACATAAACAAAACGTAATGATGCCAGGTCATGTGTTCATATGAACGCTTGCAGAAACATAATTCTATTATCGACCAAATATTCTGTTTTTCATGGGAACATGTTGAATCAAGCTCCAAACTGAATGCTTGTTAATGCATTCTGTTTATGTTACGTGTTACATTTAATTAGAAAACAAAGGCTCCCTATAGGCAAAAAATAAGTTGTCACTGTAAATCTAAAATGGCTACACCATACTGCTGTGCTTCCTTCCCCCTTTCTAAAGCAGTTACACACTTTATTAAAGTGCCTCCTCAAATACAACAACGTCAGGGTGACGATAAAATGACAACAAACGTCGGCACACTTCATTACCCCACAAAGACAAGCACCATTAATCTCATGATGTTCTCAGTAGTTTATAACATGTCGGCATCCTCGCCCCTAATAGATCCATTGTTGAGATGTCTAGATTGATTAGTAGGTGGAAGAGATTTACTACAAAGACAGCGACACACTGCTTTCTTATTGTCCGGCCTCTCACACACACTTTCTCCTGTGACAAGTGTTGGCATTTAATCCAAGCACAATTGAACCAGTGAGCTCCTACTGAGCCCATCTAATGACCCATGTAGAGAACCCCCACGACCAACACACACACATACACACACACACACAACACACACCACAAAAGTACCAGCTGAACTCGGGGGACCTTGAACCACAGTAACACACAGCTAAAAATCAGACAGACAGGGAGAAAAGAAAGAATTTAGAGGGAGTGTGAAACAGAATAAGGACAGATGTAGAGAGACAGAGCGGGGTAGAGACAGGATGGGGCAGAGTGGGGGTGAGCGAGCTGCAGATTCTGACCCAGCTTGTTGTGTTGATGTTTTCTCTGGCAGCTCCTCAGTTTGAGCTGAGGGGGTTCATGAGAAACTGATGCTCCGGCTCTGAGAGCAAAACCTCCTTCTTCCTAAAGGAGGGAAGGCGACTGATGGAGGGAAAGGAGGCAGGAGAGGCAGAAGAGAGGAAGAAACACTGAGTGGTGAGACTTATGGTATGTTGGTTTTGGATATTTTTGGAATTTTAGGAACAGAAAAGGTTGGTTGACAATATACATACTGGTACTTGTATATGTTAAGATAAAAGTCCAGTAAACAGAGAAGCATTAACCTAACTCCAGACCTTGGCTATGAAACTGGTCTGATCATGTCACAAACAAACACATGGTCAGAATGTGTCATTATAAACTAAAGGTTTGCACTTTATCCCCAGATTTCAATGTGGTCTACAGCCTGACAGTCTTCAGTGGAAGTGCTTTGTTGGCAGCAAAAGATGTCATGAGACTGTTACTCCTTTACAGACACAAGATCATGTTGCAGATGGGGTTGGAGTGGATACCATGGTAACCAAGAGCCATATTTTTATTATTCCTGAAACTTACTAAACAGTAAGTGATCAGAAATAGCAGGACAATACAAAAGTAAACAGCGTAAGGAGAGTAAAACTTCTGGATTATAGTCCAGCATATCCAGCTGCGTATTAGAAGCAACCTCATGTGGCCCAAAATATGTTCTACTGGGCTGATTAAAAAACAAGGAAACCTTCTCACATCACCAGTTTTCATAGCCGAAACACTGTCGACATGGCGACACATTTAAAATGATTCTACAGAAATCTATATGTGACCTCTGGTAAGGTTTATACACAAGTCCCACGCACTGAGCATGAGACGCACGCATTTCAAAAAGTTCACACACTCGCGCGCCACAGGTGGTATTTCTCACAGCCTACTGTGCGCTGTTACAGTTGTCTGGAATTAGCGACGTATCGGCCAATCAGCATAAATAAAACAATGTATTTGATATAGCAGAAAGACATTTTCTCATCAGAGTGACTCACATTTGGAGTCAGCACCTAGAGGCAGCGGGGTGAACTGCAGTTTGTGACATTTACACATGGGCTTCATTTCTCAGCCTTGGTTGACACCAGCTGTCCTAAATATTAAAACACTGCCACTGCTGCACCTTCTCTGTCTCAACATTGGTGATGTGATTTAAAAACAAAGTAGAAATCAGTTACTGTACAGCTGAAAGCACAGATGTGAGCACAAGCAGAGTGGCCTCATTTTGGTGCTCTGTTTTTATTTTATTTTATTTTATTTTTTTTATCTCTAAAATAAACTGTAACAGAGAAGATATGACTGTTATGTTGCAACAGACTGACTCTGAGAAACATCCAACCCCTGTGAGTTGCTAAACCTGGGAAACCAGCATCCCTGCCCTTTTCTCCTCTGTTCTGTTCTGTGTGTGAGGAAGACTTTTAATCCACTAAGCCGGGTGGAACCAAGAAGGACACTCACCGGTCCCAGCTCCAACAGAAACAACATATTTCTACACTTGGCTTAGCTTAAACAACAATAAAAACAAATGTTTATTACCTCCTAAATACCATGGCAACCACACAAGCTGAAAACAAAAGATTCTTGAGTTTATTCTGATGCTGTTTGCAGCTTCATCAAGGAAAGAATGTGTTCTTAGTGTGGGAAAAATTCAAGGTGATTTGCCATCAAAGTAGCAGACAAGCAAAAAACTGTTTGCTAAAGAGCTGATTACAAACATTAGTCCTACCTGACAGGATGAAGAACCAGCTATTCCCAACTGTCACTCCAAGTCCACCGCAACAAGCTGCCTCAGTGCACGAGTCATATCCAACACTGCTTTCTGTGTTTGTGTGTGTGTGTAAGTGTGTGTCAGTGGGTTTGGCAGCCGCCTGCTCCGTCCTGATAGCGTTCAGTCTCGCAGCAGCAGGCTTTCACAACAACGTCAGAGGCTGGAAACACAGAGTTTAGTTCCCTCCTGTTTCTTCTGCCCTCTCAGGTCTCCTCATGTCTGCGCTCTCCTTTACTCTGCTCCCTGTCCCCTCCTCAGCTCTCTCTCTCTCTCTTTCTCCACTCCCTTTTGTGTGTCTCTCTCCTCCTCTTTCCCTCCACTCTTCCAATGGTCTTTTTTTGTCAGCTTCATTTAATGTATTTGAACCTTCTCTTTCTCTTCATACTCTCTCTGCTCTTCCTGCTGCTCCTTTTTTGTCCTGATCTTCAGCACTTTTCTCCTCCTTCCTTCCCTTGCTGATTTCAAATTTTTCCCCCCATTTTATTCCTTTTTCTGACCTCAGATCTTCCTAATTGTCCTCTTTCATCTAGCCATATCCTTCCCTACCTCTTGCTTACTTATTTCAGAAACCCCTCTCCTTCCTCTTCCTCCTCCTCCTCCTCCTCCTCCTCCTCCTCTCCCTCGCTCTTTTTCTTCCCCATCCCCCAGCTCCGCTTGGTGAGTATCATGTTTGGTTTTAAACTAAGGAGTTTGGCTCCAGCTCAGACCACATACATCAGTAACACTGCTGCTTTATAAAGTCCTGATTGATGGCTGTGCCTTTGTGAAAATAAACACTGCATACTGAAAGCCGGCTCATCACATCTATATATTTGGATCTAAATGTGTGTGAGAGATGTGCTAAGAGCGCAGCATGTAAATATATATAAAGTGAATGAAAGAGAGGAAAGAGGCCCTTTAAGTTATTGCTTGTTGTGACTCAGACACATGTATGTGAATATTAAAGCTGGTGCTGAGTGCTTCTGCATTCTTCCTTAACATTTATACATGTAAACAAACCTTTAAGGGGCAATTCATCACTGGTTTAAAATGTAAAATATTCCAAAAATTAGGTGAGATTATAATCTGAACAGTCACACAAATTATGTGTGTGTTGTGGTTAGAGTCAACAAACCTTTTGTAATGTCACCCATAGGTTTTTGAAGAACAGCTGGCCCATTCATTGAGTCTGCCCTACTCCAGGTTAATCCAAATATGCACCAGGCTGTGTTTTCTTACTGCTGTAAAGTGCTTTTATTTTTTTATTTTTACATAAGCTCAGCCTCAAGTGGTCATTTGAGGAACTGTAGGTTTAGTTTCTGACACTTGCCGTAATACCACTATGAACCACTAGATGGACTAGAGAGGCCACAGGTGAAGTAAAGATTCTTGATTTAAAACAGTAATTGGTACAAAAACTAATAAAAACAGCAATCACGTCCCCAAAATATCCTCAAAGTGAGGCCAGAAATGTGAAACAGCAACAGAGCGAATGCTACAATATCTTATGCCTAGTTTACACTGTGCGATTTTTAGCGATCTTACAAGATCATTGCATGACACACTATGCGACGTGAATGTAATAAACTTTGGTACAACATCAAGTTTGTTTTACAGAATCGCAGGTTACGATGTACATTAACATGCGAGGAGGAGGATGATGTGGATGCGGAGTGACAGTTTGTGTCATCTGTCACACTGTGAGACAGTCATCCTAAATTTCTGACACTGCTAGAATTTTCTCTCAGCTTGTCTTTGGTCGCAAGACACTGACAACGGGTGTTGTGGAACTTGTCTCACAGTGCGATGTAAGACCATCGATTTAGAGCCACGACTAATGATATCGCCACGATTCTCCTACGATGTTCGTCTTTCATCTGCGACAACCCAAGATCGCACAGTGTAAAGAGAAGAAGCCTGCTGACTGCAGTGGGAGAACAACCCTGCGCTGTAAACCTGTTTGCCTTTGGAGAACCTTTAACTGCCACATTCCGTTTCTGTTATTGTTGTTGTTGTGTGTTTATGTAATGTGTCATTATCTCACCCACAGATTCACACACAACTATCAGACAGAAATGTGCAGCCATGTGAGAAGAAAACAAATTATGCAGAGCTGTGAAAAGCAGACATGTCCAGAAGCTCTGCCGCTCTGTGAAAAACCTCAGAAGACTCCGAGGTCCTTGAACTCGCAATTAAGTTAAAAGCTGTTGTGTTAAATTCGCCAGACGACGAGCCGAAACAGGTCTTCAACAACAAGGAGTCTTTGGTTTTTCTTTGTGTCATTGGCTAATAGCTCATTGATGTAATGGTGGCTGCTTCAGGGAAGAGTGCATCACTTGTTTGGAAAGTAATCAGCTGAAATACAATGAAGAAAACGGTATATTTATGATGAAGTGTCGGTGACATTTTAATGTAGTAGTGGTATTGTTGTGATGTCATGTAATGATTGTTGAGGTTGGAAGACAAAATGATGATGGTTTCTACAGGAAATGTCTGTCAAATGTATCTTGAATTGATTATTGAGTGTTTTGTCTCATAAAACCTTCAAAATATGATCAAACCTGTACAACAGTGTCTTTTTTAGGGACTTACAATAAAAAAATCCTTGAAGGCACAATTTAAAAATAGTCCATATATATCAACCGTGTGCATTTCTTTGTCAAATACTTGTATGTAAATAATAATAAATAGAAAAACACACATTCAGAGTGTTATGTGTATTATTATTCGTGGTCAGTTTGCAAAGCTAACTGATAAAAGGCACATGTGTACAAAAACACACCCACAAAGGCTTAAAATTCTGTCACTGTAGCCAGAGACACACAAATGCACATACCACACACACACACACACACACACACACACACATGGCAGGCATAGATAAGAATGAAGACATGGGTGCATCCTGTGTATCTGGAGGCCTCTCCACTCCCTCATCACACACTCACTGCAACAGCTGACTGTGCATGTAAGTGTGTGTGTGTGTGTGTGTCTGTCTGTCTGTATGCATGCTGTTACTTCTATCTTTGTGGAATATTGGCAGTGTACTCTCAAAGGTCTGTGTAAAATAAAATAGATGTTGATGTAGATGTTTAGGATGTTTACTGAAAGTAAACATGTAGTTACAACCTGTAACTTTATTTATATATTGTAAATTTGTTTCCTGTTACTCACTCAATGGAGCCTCAGATCTCTCTGTTGTCACTGAACTTTACCATATCTTTAACATTATAACATTTTGCTCCTAATAACTGTATTTTTCTAGCCAGCTAATACATGTGCTCACACATTTTTCTCAACACCATCAACACACATGGAAAAGATGCCGTTTTTTACAGCCTGGAAGGCTGGTGCAGACACCCACTGTGTCTTAGGACGTGTGATGATGTGATGTGGACACAGCTTTCCAACTAATAAGAAAACTGTTCATTTGTAAGAGTGAGATGGAAAGAAGGGTGATACCATGTATTTGTGATTGTGAGAGCATGATATTGTCTCACTTCTGTCACTTTTTCTGTGGAGATCTTCAAGAAAAACAAATAAGCCACAGTTTAAATTAGATTTACATCAGTAAATAATAAATTAAACATAATGGAAACTCCTGGATCAAGCTGATCAGAAGCAAGTCTTTCATCACAGTTGCATGATGCCCTCTGCTGTTAACATAATGCTACTATGTAGAGAGTATTTTTCAAACTCGCCTCCAGAACATCTGGAGCAAACACGACTTTCTACACTGTTATCACCTCTAAAAATAAATAAATGATTTAAAAAAAATATTCAAACCAGCTCCAACTCAAGCACAGCCAATCACACAGAAACTTTTCACCTGGTCTTCATCACACGCTGACACCGTCAAGAGTGAGGTGCTTTTTTTTTTTTCTCACGATCCCGTCTCTCAGCAGGGTCAGAGTTCAGCTGTTTAGCTGAGAAAGTGTTCACTCCTTGATTTCATTTAGCTGTTCTTGTTGCAAATATGTTGCAACGTCCTTCACAGCAGTGCCAGGGCGAGATGCCCAATGCTCAGCGGATCAGCATCCGTCACTATGGCAACAGCCATGGACCAGACCGCGGTGTCAACATGGCTGCCAAAGGGGAGCTGCAGCAGCCAAGCTGTGTCTGTCTGTGTGGCTTCACACATGAGCGACAAGCACAACATCTTGGCACATTTGCTTGTAATCCTCCTCCTCCTCCTCCTCCTTCGGGGAAACCCTCTTCTCAAGATTTTGTGCTCTACATGCAAACAGCATATGAAAGAAAATAACCTGATTTGTTGTTTACATTATTTTTTACATACCTGACGCACTGAAGTGCACAATGATGTGTTCAGGAGATAAAAATAGACATGTGCAGTTCAAAATATTCAGCCTCAGAGGGTCTAAGCTGGTAGGTGAAGCTCATGCAGTGCACTGATAAACATGTTAAATGTAAAGTTGAAATTAAGGACTAATCCTATTGTCATCATAAAGGAAAACTCACCAAAATTCCTAAAGGCAGAATCACACGCTAAGCTAACGGTGCATGTAAACACCCGTATGAGTCTGACACTTATAAATAAAGTAGGACATGTGAGGGACGCTTGGAGCTCAAGCAGCCACCTAAAAATACTTTGCAGAGCAGCATGGCTGCATACATTTTTAGCATGTGCAGCGTTAGCATGCTAGCAGCCTGTGCAACATAACGACACACATGCATGCACAAGAAGTCAAGTCCTGACCTTTGCACTGTGTGATTAATCTGGATATTTAAAGGGCTTGTTTTGCTCAGATAAAACACAAAATATAAACTGAAGAGCTCTTTTTTTGTCTCCTATGATTCTTTGCAATTATTTATGTTAATTGACACTGACGTTGAGGAACAATCGTCCATAGAGGCCTGCTGAGATCCAACTCCCCCTCGCTCATTCTCTTGAAATATCACTAATCTGCTGTGACACATGAAGTCAAAACACTTAATCAACTTAGAGTTATGAAAAGAGCAGATTGTTTCTTCACTGTATCCATCAGTCCTGATACAACCTCCACACAGCCTACTGCTCTGGTGTCTTATGATAAAGTTGTGTGAGATTGAAATATCAACCAAGATCTCTCACATTCACTGCAGGTGGTAAATCAGTTGAAACTTTGGTGTCACATTAAATTTACATAGTCTAATCTTCCAGTTTTGCTTCAAAAGGTTTTAAACATGTTACGTATTTTTTTCTGAAAAAATCAAAGAGGAGCAACAAAAGGCAGGACATGCATACATGAGAAATGAGCTACATCACATGATCACATCAAGAAGAGATTTCAAGAGGGCTCATTGCAACATGTCCTCGTGAAAAAGAATACAACATTTCTGTTAACAAAACATATGATTGCCATCATCTGAACAGAGGACCAATAAAGTTGCAAAAGTGAACAGGTGTCCAACATAGTAAACTTGTACTCTGGAGTCTGTGTCAGGGTTCCGGCCTGAGCCAGGGCTTTTATTTTGTAGTTTTGTTGTGTTTGTATTATTTCTAATATGATCTCATTTTGTATTATTTCCTGTTTTATTTTGAAGTCACTGACCTCCGATCTTGTTTCGGGTGTCTTGTCTTCCTGTTCTTCGTTTGTTCCCTCCTTCTCCTCCTCCTCCTCCTGGTGATTACCTGCTCCATCTTAATGTGTCTCACCTGTGTCTCATTGTCTCTCCCTTCCCTCTGTATATCATGTGTCTTGTGAGTCACCCAAGCTTAGCCTAAGTGCTATTCTAGTTTCTTTGGACCATTTGTCTTACCCTTTTGGTACCTTTGCTTTGTACCTGTGTTTTGACATTGGACCCATGGGGGTCTGGAGCCTATCCCAGCTATCTACAGGTGAGAGGCATGGTAAACCCTGGACAGGTCACCAGTCCATCGCAGGGCAACATACAGACAGACAGCCATTCACACTCACACTCACACCTACGGGGAAATTTAGAGTGACCTATTGACCCAACAAGCATGTCTTTCGAATGTGGGAGGAAGCCGGATTACCCAGAAGAGAGCCACGACAAGATTAGAATGTAAGTTAGAATGGAACCGGGAACCTTCTTGTACTGCTACCCACTGCACCACCCCTAGATGAGTCCCTACCCTGAAAAACATTTAGAGGTGCAGCCGGAGAAATACATGTACATGTTCCATTTTCAAGAACTGAAGCATCAACCTCGTAGATTTTCCTGGTGATGACAGGCTGGCTGATTGTTGGGCATAGACGTGGGTAATAAAATAGGGCCAGGAGAGAAAATAACAAATAACAGGTATAGGTAGACCAAATAATAGAAGTTAAAGCTGAGTGGATTTGAAGGACTCCACAAAGTCAGAATGTCAGCAGGGAGAGAGAAGAGCACAGGATGTAAAGGAGGTTTAAGAGGATCAGACAGTTCAGTTACAGGAGGGGCCTAGCCAGGTTCTCTGTGTTTTTAATTATCTGGAACATCTTAATGTAATCTCTTGATGGGTTTTTGTTGTATTGATTTAATTTTTTCTTACATTTTTAGTAATGAATCAGTTTGTGCTTCATTTAAATCCTGAGGTTTGTCAATGTTAAGCAGAGTGGGAAAAAAAAAGTTTTTAGAGCTAGGAGGAATGTAGAGGTAGGTGCAGGTTCACCAATATAGGATGGATTATTGGCATTATGTGTGTGTGTGGTGGGAAGACAGGCCACTTAGTTCACAAACCTCTCACACAAAGATGCAGAAATCGGCTGCATAATTGTAGTTTATTTCCTTTTGTGTTTAGGTGGAGGTCGCTGTGAGGTGGCAGGAAATTCAAAAGGAAACCGACACATTACATGTGGTTAACAAAAACTCACAAGATCTGAACATTTTTTTGGGAAGGGGCAAACAAAAATCTGTTCCTTCTTCCAGCTCTCTCTGGGCTCAGGGCCAAGCAACTGGAGGAAGGAAGGAGGATGAGGAGGGAGGGAGGGAGGGAGGCAGGGAAAAGCAGAAGCGAGCAGACAGGATCTGTGGGGATTGCAGGGGTGCATGGAACAGATGCAGAATAATTTAACTCTTTCTTGGCTGGATGCCGTCACACTCGGTAGTCTCTGCACTCTGCTCATCGCAATAGAAACACTTCAAAGCTTAACTCCAAACAGCAGTGACCATTGTTCTCCTGAAGCATCTGCCATGATAGGCTGGGTCCCTGACTGACGACGAAGTCCTGTAATGAAAATTAATCATTTTAAAAGAAGCACAGTGTATGAGTGTTGATATCAACCCAAAACAGTGGTATACTTGAACCCCAGACACAACCCCGTGTGATCTATATTAGTGTGAACATGCTCGTGGCAAAGGTTGATGACTTGATCGTTCTCAATATGGTCGATCTAGTGATGCAGTATGAAGACCTACAAAGGCCTGGAGGATTTCTAGAGGTTTACCCAAGAGACAGTGGTTTTAGTTCCAGGTCTGACCATCAATTCTCACTCTCATGGTAAATATAGAGACAAAACATGTTGGCAGCAAGCCTCCACGATTTTTTTGGAAACAAGATTTTTCAAACGCTTCATAAAATCTCTTAAACAATGAAGATTCCATTTTATTTTAAAATAAAACCGCCTCTTGTTTTCCTGATTAAGAGGCTGACAGCTGGAGATTAATCAGGCTGATTTGGGCCTTTCTAGTGACTCCTATTTCAGAGAGAGGGAGCAGTGGAGTGAGGGATAGAAGGAGAGAGATTAGGAAGCGGCTCGGGATAAATGGTAAATGATGGGAAACAGAGTCTTCCTGATTGAACTTACGCTAAGAGCTACATTTGTGTCACTGTACCAGACTAGCTTCAAATTAATGCCAAGCTGAGAAATAAAGCAAACAAATTTTAAAAAATCTCCCATTTAAATACTATTGAGGCTTATATTGTTTTCTTGTCGTTTTCTTTGCCTGTATTACGATTAACTAGGAGTTAGGTAGGCATTTTCGTGACATATAGACACCTGGAGCCCACACTGACCTCCAACACAACTTTTCAGAGAACATGTATCGATGGGGGCTCCAGAGGTTTTTGTTTACCTTCACTATGTCAATAATATTTTTACAGAAGATAACAGTATCCACTTCTTCAGTCTGCACCGGCAGGTGAGAGTCCAGGTAACACACTTTTTCTTAAATGTTACAAATGATCTATTTTCAGAAAGTGGTCAATGAGAGTCCAAGTTCAGATTCAGAATTGCTCTGATGGCTGAAGGGTGCAATTGACTTTATATTAACAACGATAAATCACGCTCATGCTTTTTCTCTTAGATTAAATGACTCTGTGCCTGGCATTTAACTGCTTTTGTAAAAATGTCAAAGTCGTGCCCTTCTCCTGAGTCTAAGTACAGTTTTAATACGTGTCAGAGTTTTTAAGGTTTGCCTTTCAGCTCCATTCTAAAAGCTTTAATAAATGATAGACTGCAGTGGCTGTTTCAGTATGAGAGGAGGATACCGAGGTGCTTCTGTTGTATCAAATACATCAAGAAAATGAATAAGGACACCAACACACACTGGTTAATATTCACATCCACATGTAACCACAGCAGAAACCCTGATTTTTTTTTTTTTTTTTTTTTTTTTTTTACATGCGTGATGCAGCGCGCGCTGATCCCTCCACCCCCAGAAGAGACATCATTTAGAAAATGTCGGATAGACGGAGTCAGGTAAACACCTACAATGGCTGGCACACTAATTATGTATGCATGGATGCTTGTCTGCCAGGATTATTTGCTGCACTGTGACTGCAGTTATTACTTTTTTATTAAACAGCACTTTTCTTTAATGTTCAACTATTTTTGCAGGATGAACACAGCTCAGCTCAGCACACAAATAGAAATAACATTTTTTAAATTTTTTATATATATAGGATAAAGTTAATTTCTGCCCTTTGTTGTGTTTTGTGTTTATGTGTAACTTTGATGCCTGCTGGAGTTCCTCTGATCAGATATGTGATGCTAATTTTGGTGTGGTGTGATTTATTTATACTGGGAAACATAATTAGCCTCAGATACTGCCTGTTGGTATCACATTTTTAGCTTTAGTTTTAATCGCCAGTCCCACACAATGGCTGTTTATAAAGCTCCACTGTGTTTATAGATGTCATCTACTCCTGTTACATTTGTGGGTTTACTGTTCACTGCAATATAAATCAGTGGACACACACAATCATCACTGGAAAGAGAGTGCATTTATATATTTTAATATGCAGTATAACACAGCTAGAAGAACACAAATCCTTTTACAAATAAATAAATAATTTTTCTATGTGCCCTCGGGTGGTAGATTTAACCAAATGCATTTTTACAACCACTACAAACCAGTTTATCACTTTTTTTTAACTTGTCAGCTGCAGAGAACTGAGATATCGGGCAGAAAATCTGCGTCACATAATGTCACATGACTGTTGCTTGCAAGGGAGCCAATCATAGCTTCCTAAATGTGCAAATTTATATATATATATATATATATATATATATATATATATATAAGTATTTATTTTTACTACATTTTTGCTATTGCAGACAGTTTATTTTGTGCAACTTCTTAAGTGTAATAGATGTGTTGATGCACCACAATTGTTGGCAATTTTAGAGTTCTAACGTTCAAAAATGTGCAACAAAAAGTTGCAGTTAATGCATGCAGTTAAAAAAAACTACAAACTGACATGGTATTTATGCACGACATAAGACTTACACAAATCTATAAAAAGTGCTCCTGTTTTTTCAGCTGGATGTAAACAATCCAAAAAAAAAGAGAGGAGGGCTGTGTGATTCTTTCAAGATGCAGAACAGAGGAAGTGCTGAATGACACTGATAAGACTGTGAGTTAAACTGTGGTAATTACTGCAGTTTAAACCAGATTTACTGGAGGCTGCACAGTCATCTGGGAACTTCAATTTTCTCACTATGACTCCCATTAGAAAATATGCTGAGAGATTATGGCCAGGCTAAGCTAACTAGGTTTTAGCTTGAAAGTCATGATAACATGTCGTTTTAATAGGAATTAAACGTGACCTTTAATCTCATGATGCAACACAAGGTAAACCTTTAATATTTAAACTGTCCTTTGTGTCAGAATCAGTGATTTTTTCCTTTAATTAGGTTTATAAACACATCTAAGAGCAGACATTTTGTAAAAAAAAAAAATTACAAGACAACAACAGTGATAAAGAAGCTGTGTTTATGCTTATGTTTATGTTTTAGTGCAGATAAACATTACTTTACAGACGTGACAGTGGAGATGCATCATGTTTATACAGTAACCAAACTTTAAGTGTGCCATCAGACCACATCATGGTTCCCGAAGGAGAAATCTTACAGGCTGTAGTTGGATTTATTGCCACTCTATTCTCATTGTAGATGTACAGTTGTGGATTTATGGATCAGAGCTGGATTTCATGTATTGATTGTACCACTACCACACTGGATGGATGTGGAATTGTTCATCTATCCATTAGTGAGTAAGACTGATGCCATGCAAAAGTAGTTTTTCTGTTCACATAGCTGAAGATGTGCGGTGAGGATTGCCTTTATTTGACGTGTTACCCAAACAGAGGAAATGACTCAATCATGTAACACTCAAACACGACGTCCATGTTAAAACCTTGCAGACATGCAAACATGTTTACAACCTGGTCTAAAAAACAGTTTTGGTCCTTTTTTCAGCGAAAGTTGAAGTTATTTTAATAACTCAGTTATTTCAATAATAAACTATGCACAAGTGTGGCAGTGACTTCTAGAGTGACTGGAAGGTTCTACATCACAACACAAGCTGCAGACTTTGGCGACAGCCTGCCGGGCTGCCTCAGCTGCCCTCACGCTCCACCTCTTTGCCTGTATTTGGGGTTTAGGCAGACTGTGATGCTGCTAACATTTCCCACGGATACTCAAACAGTGGAATGACATTACGGAGGCTTCATCTGTAGCTATACACTCTCTATGGTCACACAGTCATTTCGCCTGCCCCGCTCCTTTTAGTAGACTCGTGGTCAGTTTTAAGTCTATTGATCCTAACGGGAGACGTGAGTGACTGAAATTTGAGCTTTGTTAGAGACTGATTATATGTTGTGCTAAAGTTAGCATGTTCCAAGGTGAATAACTCCCTGTAGTCTACATTCAGTAAAGTGTACTATTAGGAAAAGCAAAGGTGATATTTTCACATGTTTGTTCACATGTATTGTTTCTTTACCTGATAATTTATCTCTTAAATAATGTTCATCATTTTAGCAAGTCAGAGCCCACATCACTCAGATATCAGTGATGTTGCTGACAGTAAACACGCATGTAAACAGATCCTTGTGTCCTTATGTTTCTTTAAAGGTCAGACCTTTGTCCTGCAAACTGGCTTTTATGTAGAACACTGACCTTCTGCCATCCTCACAGCTGCATCTTTTTACACCTGACATCCATCTTATATATGCTGTATGACACTGGATTGTACATGCACCGGTAAGGTAAGCACAGATCAGTGTGAGAAATACTGAGATACATAATTAATATTATTGAGATAGGACTAAAAAAACAAACCATAATTCAACACTGACGAGTTTTTTTAAGTTTTGAGCAAATTTGTGTAGCATAATTCTAAACTGGAGAGATATTTACTATGAAAAGTGCAGGGAATACATGTACAAATAATACATGTAAAAAACAAAGAGTTTCTATTAATTTATATTTTAAATAAAGCAGTTAAAATGTACAGGAGAAAAGACAACCAGCCCATGTTGTGATGTTGAAATTGTTTATTTGATGTGTTTCATTTGAGGTTTCCCCCCACTGTTCACAGCTGGTCGGTGAGTGATGTCTAATTTATCATGTTTCAGTTCATTTTCTGAGCTTTCTAATATTTTTTTTCTATAGGAGTGAATGACCTGCAGCAACCCTGACCTGTAGCACAAAGGGGTTAACAATTCTTCATTTTAAAATGTGTCAGCATCACTCAGGTAACACTGTAGACATCTCAGCTTTTAAACTGCAGCTCAGTGTTTGAAAAGTGTACACCTCTGCACACAGACATTCAGTGAAGTGAGCAGCAGGCAGCAGACTCACGTGGGATCATCATGAGACAGTTTTCTCACTTCTGAAGACCAGACTAATGAGGAGTTTAAAATAAAAGTCGTTATTACAGGAAATAAGGAAAAGAATTCTTTTGTCTCCACATCTTTAATCAGAAGCTGAGGTCAGAGGTCAGCCATTATTTAGAGCTCCTGGAGCAGAGATAGCTCAGTTAGATTGTGAGGAAAGTGAACGTCACACATCAGTCTGCTCCACCAGACTCCACAAGAACAGGAACCTCGCCTGCTACCTCATTCGATTAACATGAGAAATCCAACCTGAAAAAAAGTATGTGAAAGCTGCATTAGTCGACAGGATTAATATGCAGTAATAGTTGCATATTAATGTGTTATACATATGAGATGCCTCCAGATTTTTGGGTGCTATTGTTAAACTCAAAAAGACAGTGAAAGTGATGAAACAGCAGGAAAAAATGAAACTAAACAGTGAGTGAAAATGAAACTAACTCTAAAAATGAAACTTGGCTATTTCTTCTTTCACATGTGAACTGGTCTTATGCAGCTGACTGGAGCTTTTCAACCTCTAAATGCAGAATATTTGTAGGCTTTTGTATTTTCCTTCATTGAAGTTACAAAGGAAAGATGTTTAATTTTTCAGCAGCATTTTTGCAGCACTTTGTGCACCATAGACACGGAGTGAAATGTTCCTTTAATAGTTTCATCACAGCCAGTGGTGGAAAGTAACTAAGTACCTAAGTAGTTTTTAATGTATTTATACTTTACTTAAGTATAAATAATAGTACATACTTTATACTTTTACTCCATTACATTTTGCTGCTAGTATCTGTACTTTCTACTTCACTACATTTCTACAGTGTTGTAGTTACTTGTTACATTTTATGAACACAGTGCTGGACTGATGTGAGGTCAGACTCTACATGGAGGTGGTGTCACGCTGCCAGCTGTGTTTCTATAATGAGCCTCAGTTATGATGCTTGTGCTCTGGCTCAGTTAGCTGACTAGTTAGCTACTGTCTGTTAACACAAATCCATCCATTTATGTCTGATTAACATTAATCATAACATTAATCTACAGCAGGAATACTTACACAGTAAAAATGCTGAATGCCTGTTTTTTATCACCAGCCTCTCTGTTCACTTGCCCACAGCCTGCCTCATGACACACAGACCTGTCCATAGCTGCTTCTGGGTACTGAAAATGTAAATTAACTACACATCGTCAACTTTAATTATAATATGATTTCTTTGATTATTTTAACCTGTTCAGATATCCTTTGCAGTGGAAATCAATGAGTACTTTTAATACTTTAAGTACATTTAAAAGTAAGTACTTAAGACTTGTACTTAAGTAGGATTGTTGATGTAGCACTTCTACTTTTACTTGAGTATATATTTTGCTGGGTAATTGTACTTTTACTTTAGTACAAAGCTTCAGTACTTCCTCCACCACTGATCACAGCACAGTTATAGAGACTTTATTGTGAGGGTGCTGACGCCATCCCCTGCAGTTCTTTATTATCACTTTAATTATTATTAATAATGGCTAATTCTAAAAGTAATCCTACTCTGTGTCCTGGTGATGCGGAGAAGTGTATTTTGATTCATAAAAACATTTGTTTAATGCTGCTAACAGTGTATTGGTGAAGCTGGAAGCCCTCAGAATGCTTGTAGGTGAAGTCAGGGAAGAAGTTGTCAGTCGTCCCACAGAGCAGTAATCACAATCATTCTTTAAAAGAAGCGGAGCACCCTACACTCACATGGCCTCCACCAAATAAAAGCACATTTTAAATCCAGCAAACAAGCTGAACATCCGGGAAACGCAACCTGATCTGCACAAGACGTGGAATGTCTTATTTCTTTTCTTCCGCCCTTCAAACCCGGTAATGATGGAGGAGTAAAAGGCGCTATGATTGGTGGATGCAGCCAGCAGAGGAGAAATGTAAACCCCTTCGTTTTGTTGCATCGGGGGGGTTGAAAGCTGAACGCTCCCCGCTTGTGTGTGTGTGTGTGTGTGTGTGTGTATGTGTGTTTTTTTCCTTCCTTCAATGACAGCAGCAGGATCCAGCAGCCGGTCGGTGCGGCGGTGGGAAGCTGCTTCCCCCGGTACGAGAAGGATTTCCCTGCAACTCTGCGGTAAGAACAACAACACCACCACCACCTAGAAAAAAATAAACAACAGGCAGCAGCGTGCGTGAGGCTCACATCAATGCGAATCACCAGGAAGAAAACATACACACACACACACATACACAATGCACAATGGTGTTGCCTGGGGCTGCCGCGATAGCTCTCAGACAAACCCGGGAGAGACTCGCTCGCTTTGCTTGCTTGACAGCTGCAGGGCCAATGGAAACATGCACGGAGCCAGCTGCGCCTGGCTGCAGCCAATGGAAAAATCTGAAATGCTGAGCTGCTACTGGACCTGAACGGTAAGGTTAGGCTGGCTGCAGCAGCCACACCGCCGCTGCTGCCGCTGCTAAACTTCCACCAAATAAAAAAAAAAAAAAAAGCTGTTTGTGTTTTGGCTGCTGCAGTGGCCATTTTAGGTAAGAAGCGTCCTTTAACTTTTGGATGCGGCTCGTCTTTGTGAACGCGGACGCGTGTACGTGCGTGCGCGTGAACGAGTGTGGTGTCTAGACTGGACTATGGTGACAAAACAGTGCAGGACTCCGGCATCCAGACTGAATGAACTCCGAGGAGCTGCTGGCTTTATGTGGATTAAATAGATATTGCGCGGAGTTCCACTCCTCCTCCTCCTCTTTCCTCCCTCCTCCTCCTCCTCCTCCTTCCTCTCCCCTCCCCTCCCTCCTCACCTCCCCATCCCTCTCTCCCCCTCTCTCTCTCTCTCTCCTCCCTCCCCTGCCTGCTAATTTTTTATGCATTTTTCTAAACTGTCATGGCGATTTTGTGTCCTTGGAAATAAAAAGCGCCAGTGTTTTTCGGGCTAACCGGAGGGATGTCTCGCCGGTGAGAGCGTGTGTCCGGTGTCCGGAGCAGGTGAGCACTCCGCCGGGGAGGGTTTTTCGGTGGAGAGATGTCCACGAGAAGGAGTTTTAGAGGCTGTCCACACGTGTAAGGAGAGGGCTGCTATAATGTATTTACAACAGCGATGCAGTGACATTACAGAGCTAGCGGAGAAAGCTAGCGCGGTAGCTACGGGTGCTAACATGAAACGGGACACAGTGTCTCCTTTTTCTCTGTCGGTGTGTGCAGTGTGTGTGTTGTGTTTTTCATCCCAAGTCGCCGTTTCGCTCGCCGGGAACTTCTTTTTCCTCACTCCTAGCTTGCTCACCTAACTTGTGGCAATCCAGTGCAACATTCATGCTAGCTGTGCGTTAGCTCCTGCGTCTGCTAGCATTCATTATGGCCAAAACCTCAAAGAGCTTTCATACAAGCTAAGCTGTTAGCCTCTAAGCCTCATGAAACATTTTGTAGCTAAAGCAGCCAGGTGTGTGTGTGTGTGCGTGGAGATATAATGAGTCATCCAAGTACATTGAGTCATGAAGTATACACACACACACACACACACTCTCTTTCTCTCTCTCACACACAATACACACACTCACCTTACCAGGTGTCACACCTCTGGGGTGGCAGACAAAGGGTGCCAAAAGCTAACTTAGAACGCAGTGGTCTGTCATAAAGATAATTACCATTAAACATGTGAATGTGCAAAGTAAGTTAAAGCATTATATTCTCACTTAGTCTGCAGTCTTTGCTACCTGCATGGATAAAAGGATGATACCTGCTGGGTGAGAAACACAAAGGGTGCTGCCTCTATTACAGTGATTTTACTTCATTATAATTTTTACATGTAACCATAAGTTTTCTCATGTTCAAGCTTTAACTTCCAGACTGAACCGACAGTGGGGATAAATGGAAATGTGGTAAATCTCTCTGCAGCAGACAAAGCGTGCCTAAAGCTAACCTATGTTATAAAGTAATGATTTGAAATGTAATTGCAAAAAAAAGAGATAAACTAGAATCCCCAGTTATATTCTGGCTTCAGTCTGCAGGCTTTGCTGTCAGCATGGAATTGAGGATGCTACCTGTTGGTATGCTGCTGGGTAGAAAACACAAAAAGGGTGCTGATAAAACTAATATTACAATGGTTGTATTTAATTTTAATTCTTATATGTATATTTTTATATTCAGGCTTGAACTTCCAGATTGTGCTGGTGGAGTAGATTCGACATTCTGCTGGCTGGTGGGATGGAGTACGCTCTCACCTGGCCAGGTGTAACATGTCTAAACACCAGACAAGGAATGCCAAACCCTAACCTATATTATAGTTGACTTATGTAATAATAATAGTAATACATACGATATGTAAAACTAGTAATGTTAAATATCCATACTTTGGCATCTGGATATGTGTGATGTATGGTTTTCCCTGCCCAGAAAATACACAGAGCCAGGTGTTTGTGCAACAGCCAAAGGATGCTAGAAGCTAGACCTACATCACAGCAGGTTACTTAACGAAAGGTACATTTGCAAAATGTGTTTCTCCATATTAAATAGACTTTAATCCTTATACTTTGATCTCAGCTTGGAATTCAAATGCTCCAAGTAACAGCACTGCATCATGGTCGTTATTGCTTTATTAAAGCATTGTGTTGCAGATATTAAAATGGTTACATTATTGGCACAATAACATGTGCCTCTGTCAACCTTTTTGTTTATCTTATATTTGTTCCCTTAGACAAGAGCCCTTCGTTTAGAGCTAACCTATAGCTTTAGTCTGGAGCTTTCTGTTGAATTGGCGTCTGCATATGTGTGATTTTTTGCTCTTGTGATGCACTGTGTGCTTAAGCGTTGTGACCCACTGGTTCAGCGCCTCACAGGATGTTGTTCTCAGCTTTAAACCTTATTTGCATGTTCAGCTTGGTTTGATGTAAAAAGGAGGAGACATGTGAACTTTGAATACCTGAATCTAAATGCATCTGCCTCATTCACCTGTTGTTTTAATTTTACTTGTAACTGCCTGCTTGCAGCACTGATTTGTGTTTTTGACTCCATCGTCAAAAGTTTCTGCCCTCCTTGTTTAGACAGCTAACAGTTGAAGCCGGCAGCAGTGCGCATTAGAGCACACTAAGCTCTTCTTTATTACACCAATTTAAAAAAATGATTAAGACTCATCTGTAGTACTATGCTCATCTGATGCACATCAATGGCAGATGTTTTTCAGTTGCTGTTTATAGAGAAAACATTGACATAATTGAACTGATCACAGCAAATCTGTTCACCTTTCTGTTACTGCACACCTTTACACTGTTTGTGATGATTTGGTGGTTGTTGTGTCTTTGGCTTGTAATTTGTGAAGCGCCGAAGTGCTAAGGCAAGCTTTCTGTGCATTTTTAAACCTCCTTTGTGATGGATAAAAATAAGCACTTTAATTTGTTTTTTTAAGTCGATGCAGAAACTCGAGGCAACAGTGTGACCCCCTCGCATCTTGCAGGGAAGCTTTGAAAGAGCCACCTGTTGTAAAGACCAAGCTGATGAGTGTTTGAGCATACTGTGCCACAGCAAACACTACAAGTTGTTTGACCTTTAAACCAAAGTGTTCATCCTTTCTAAGCAGGTGCTCTTAAGCCATGCCGTTCTGCATATCCTCCCTAATTTATTAGATATAAAAACCACATTTTAATGCAGACATTCATTCAGTCATATTTATATATTATGTGTATTTTATTTAGTGTTTGTCCACATACACTGTAGTTTAGAATTGGAATGTAACTACAGCATTGACAGCAAATATTTGGTAAAGTAGAATTTGTGAGCTCTTGTAATGAATAAGATTTACAGGTATGCCTACTGAATTGGCTCCTGTGTGAAACATTTAACATGTTGAAGTTAAACTTGTGGTATAACTGAAGTGACATTTAAACTACCTGATTCAATGTCAAAGGGATCACAGGTGTTATTGGAAAAGAGCAGATGATGCTTTTTGTTGTTGGATTGAAGTTTTAATGACCAGTTACAACTTACTCTTTATAACATTATAATGTATATATTACAACTTCAGACTGTTTATATATGTTCCTATTATCATAACTTGCACTATTTTTTGTACTATAGGCTGCTGTTTGCACAATGTACTTTGGTTTAAAAGACCTGTTTCTATTAATTTACTCAAATTATTCATAGACCTTAGATTTACTTGCACAGATCTATTTTCATCCCATTATATAATTCTTCATATTTGACTTTTATTTATTGCCACTTTCTTCTACAGTATCTATCTATCTATCTATCTATCTATCTATCTATCTATCTATCTATCTATCTATCTATCTTGTATATAAATAAACTGACCCTGCACATTAAAATAATCAAATACATTCTAAAGGCAAACCTGTTTTGCTCTTAAGAAAGATAAAAAACAGTGTGTCCCAGTCCCATCCTACATACATCTGGCTTATTGTCAGAGAGAGAGAGAGAGAAAATATATAATTCTAAATAATTAATTGTTACTATTTGGTTTCTGGTTTATTTTTCCTCTCTTTACGGTTTCAAATATTTGCAGCTAAAAATAGCTCCTTCATGTCCTTTGTGCATTGTATTGTGGGAAATCAAGTCCACTTAAATATCAAGGGTCTTCCATAGTATTTAGTATTGAGTTTTTCAATGTGAACACAGTCCTACATAGTTCTTCTTAGAAGTGAAGTGTAGTGGGGATTTGGGATACAGTTGTCACATCACATTGCTTTATAGTGATTAAATCATTTAAATGTTTTAATGTTGCTGCCATCATTGTTGCACCTGAGGCATGTTGCGATATTCAAAACAGTGGTCTGCATGATTACCTAGAAATATATGGTACTAACACCCTGGTGTCTCAGGTTGTCATCTGAGATCTTTACAATCCCGTATTGATAGTAATAAAATTGAACTGGTCCGTAAAATTGATCAGACAATTGAATTGTGTTTCCAAGATCATTGTAATTATTACACTGGGACACATTTAAGTGCCTTAGAATTGCCTTTCAAGGCATCAACTAGGGCTGGGCGATGTATTGATTTTATAGAATTAGCTTTTTAGGACGATTTGTTTTTCATGAAAATTGATTTTAACTTCCACTGCGGATGCACTCCCTGGTGCTCCGGTGGTTCAAAGTGGGCTCAGCCACCTGTATCCGACAGAGACGCACTTAAACAACATGGCAGCCAGCAGAGAAAAGCTCGCCCCTAAAAAAGGCAGTTTGGAAGTGGTTCAGTTTTGCGGCATCAGAAGCAAGCACGCCTTTGAAAAATGTTTCTATCATCTATTCTCACGATGCTCCAAAGATCTTTAATAACACAGATGTCCCACTCTTTCCTGATCGCTCGCATCACTGCATGTTTGTATGTAGTATACGAAGAAGTGAGAGCTTTTACCGTTAATACAAACTCTTCAAACAACACAGAAGTTTTTGTTTGTTAATAAACTGCACAGACAGCTGAATGCTGCGTGCCGAGAGACAGAGGTTTAATGCCAGACTGAGAGTTTAGACTGGATGCTGCGCTCTGTGTTTCTATAATGTCCTTCAATCATGAATTATAATCCCGGTGCTCTGGCTTGTTAGTTGGCGTGGCTAAATTGTTAGCTATTGTCTGGTAACATAAGTCCACCCATTAATGACGGTCTGATTAACATTAAACCTAAGTATGAAAACTTTGCATGCTGTCAGCTAGTTTTATCAGTTAAAATACACATTAAAATTTTTTTTATTTTTTATTGCATTTTATTATCATCCATTTACCAGCCTCTCTTTTCACTTGATGTCGACAGTCTGCCCCATGACACACAGTAGACTATAGTTGCCCATAACTGGTCATGGGTTTGCTGAAAAGTTTATTAAACTACACAATATCAATCTTAACTTCAAGATGTTTTCTTGATTATTTCAGTACCTCAAACATGCAGGCATACAGCTGAGTGGGAGACACTCGCTAAAACACAGCCTACATTAAGAGAATCATTTTCAAAGTCGATTAAAATCGTAAATCATTTTTGATGTGAAAAATCAGAGATTTTATTTTTAAGCCGTATCGTCCAGCCCTCACACCAACATTTAATAAAATCACAGCTTCAGTGCTCAGCTGTGACCGTTACATTTTCCTGGGAAAACAAATCAATTTAAGTATAGAGACTTGCAGTAAAATGACAACACTCACTCAGTCAAATCATTGGTGTTTTGCTTTCTTCTCTGCCAAAGTAAAACCAGTTGGATGACACATGAGAGGTGAAATGCAACCTCAGCATTCTGCTCAAATGTTGCATATGTTGCTGGTGGAGACAGAAGAACTTTGTTTTAAACCCACTCAGTGAATCTCAGCTTCTCAATTAGTGTCAGTCAGCATCTCATTTTGTGTGGATGGAAGGTTGTCCACGCCCCTCTACACTTCATTTTCGACTGAGAAAGACAGCTGTGAGTGCACATAAGGGTTTGTTGTTACAGTAAACATTATGAGGATATTATTGTGAAAGCTGTTCAAGTAGTAAAATCTTTCCCTAAATTTCCAATATGGCAGTTGGATATTGGGCTTTATAATATCATCTCTTGTTAGGTTTCATTATCATGTCTCAGTCAAATATAATTCTAATTTATACTTTACAGGATTATGTAAATTCTATCATTAGATTGTAAACGTGCGCTCCAAATATCTGTGTCCACCTTTTTTTGTGTCTGTGCGAGTCTACTACCTGCACATTTGCCAGAAAACCACAAACGCTGACTCTGAACAGAGGCCGTGAAGAGGTCTGTAACATTTGTAAAAGAATGTTTAATCAAAGACGTCTTCAAAGAAATGAGCCAAAAAAATGTGCATCACTGTGAACTGTACAGTCTGTACACACAGGACTGTGTGCTGTGTGATTGTGGTGTCCATAAATGTCTTGCCAGTGTGGACACAGAAAGTATAGTTTTGGCTTAAGAGGAGTCAAAGTTAAAGTGTTATGATGTAGCTACCCCCCACCCAAGTATTCTTAAAGTGATTTTTTGGATAGGTACATTGGTTGTGAAGTCTTACATTTATTTTAACATACGTATGTATGTAGGTCTTTTCTTGTGAGATGCATGGAGACTCTTCCTCTGGTAACTTGGACAGCAGTTTCATTGTGATGATGTGGCTCAGTGGGTGGAGAAAGCGGGATGATTCAGTTGTGACCTTACATACAGCTCATAATAATGTGCTGTCATGTCGCATGTCAATGTCACAGCACTGCAGCAGCAGTAGCTGCGGACTGGGTCAGCTGGATACATGCTCTAACACAAGATGGAAACTGTGTCATCAGCGGTGGATATTTGAAGATGATTAGTTATATTTATCTAATTAAATGAGAAAGCCGAGTCTCTCTGTGTTGTAACCGAGACTAAGCTGCCTCTGACAACACTGTCCTTTCCTTTGTATGCTCCCTCGTGGGAGCATCACACAGCTGAAGCAGGAACGGACTGAGGGGGAGCTGTGTTCCATTTTAAACATGTGCTTCCCTCTGAGCGTGCTAACACACACACACACATTTAGGAAAACAGGGCTGAATTTGGTTCTGATTTAGTACAGCCGGCTGCACCTCCTTCTCCCCCAAGCAAGTTGTCTCCTGATGTTTCTCAGATGTAGCAACAGTTTGGCTCCTCTGCTCTTTTGTGTGAGGGCAAGTGATTGGGCGAAGGGAATAAGGTCAGTCAAAAGAGAACTGGGACGGTCGTGAAGGTTTCCTGTCTGCAGTTGCTGAAAAAAGTCTGATCCAGTATCTTCTTATTCAATTTATAAAATAAAATCCTAGATGCTTTTAGAGAAATCATTTAGCTTGTAAAACTGAAACCATAAAAAGGGTAGTTACTTAATTTTAAAAAAAAACAAACTCACAAACCTGGTGTCTTATTGATTATTTCGATGGTTTGGTCTCTTAAATGGCAGAGAAGTGTTACAGTTTCTGAAAGCCCAAAGAGATGTCTGAATTCCCAGTAACACTTTAAACTGATTTTTGTTTTTTGGCACTTTTGTTTATGAAAAAAATGTCTAATTAAATGGGCTGTAATCTTAAAGTAAGCTACATCACTGCCAGACTGGGCTACATGGTCGAAACATTATCTGAATATTAATAAGGATTAGGGATATGCCAAGCCGATCTCATGGACTAGTATCAAGCCTGATTTAAATGGATTGGTATCAGATAAATAAAGATGATTGGAATCCGATTTTGTCTTAACCTGCTGCTTTGGGGCAGCTGTGGCCTAGAGGGTTTTGTTTCACCTAGCTCACTTCTCCCTGGGAGCACAAATGGATGGGTTAAATGCAGTGAAGTTCTTTTTCCTCTGTTTTCTCTGTACACATACTGAGGAACACTTAGCTGATTGAGTCATATTGAGACATCCTCTCTATATCTAATTGTTTTATTTAAAAAAAATCACACGTTTCCAATAAAATATTTGTTTCATTTAAGCTTACGCAGTTCAAAGTCCCAACATGCTCTAATTGGTCAACTCTAATGACACCATTCGATGGTACTCAGATGCTGTTCACTCATACCCTCTAGTGTGTGTGTTTGTTTGTGTGTATTTCATTTTCTGAAAACAGAAGGTTCTTGCATCTATATTCATGGGTGACAGGTGTGTGCAGATATAACAGCTTGTCACAAAACAAATACAAAAAAGTCCACATCTTTCTCAGTTAGAGTTAACAGCTTTCATCTGTTTTCAACTATAACAGGAAGTCCACAAATCCTTTATGTTACAATTTGCTTCCTCTTGCACTTTTCTGTCTTGTGTAGTTACTGTAAGACCGCAGTGCTGTACAGTCAGTGCTCAGATGCTCTCACTGTGGCTTACTTGTAATGTTGGTGAGGAAGTTTGTTTTGCTGTGTCACCTGTTGTAAAGATCTAGATGTGCTCGTCAGCTCAAACAGCAGAAAGTGTTGAGTGGTAGTCGGATGTGATGGCTGTGTGTTGGACTGCGATGTGTTGCTGGCTTTTATTCTTAAAGCGAGGGCAAAGATCTGGGTCAGGTGTGGCAATGCATGGTCAGAATTTTAATTTATACCAATAAATCTGATCCAAATTAAAGTGATGATGCAGCTCTTTATTCAGTGCCTCTGCTGCTGCTGGCTACAGTAAGCAATATTCCAGATTATGCACAGAAAAATGCTGTTTCACAGCTCTCATTACCAAGTGATTTTTTTTATAAATATGGCACTAGGAATGCATGAAAAAGAAATATTTTCAAAACATTGACATGAATATATTGTGCTGGTTTATTGAATGCTAAAATATATTCATAATATAATATGAGACAGAGTTCATTGAATCTTTTGATGGTCGTTTGAATGAGCAGCTCTCCAGAAAGCTGCGGTTGTCCAGTTCCCCAGGAAAGACTCGATTTTGTGGTCAGAATCTGTGCAGAAAAAGTCCATCTTGGTCACAAGTCTCTTGATCTGTCTTTGTACTGCACTTCATGAAAGTGTGAATTCTTAAATATAATTACAGCATATATGTCACACGATAATGCCGCAGCTCTGCTGAGCCCAGTTTCCCTCCATATGATCTATGCCTTTTTAGATTTCAGAAGCTACATCAACATTTAGTGAAAGTTATATTTCTTCCTTTCTTTCTTACAGTATAATTTCTTGAAATCTTGAATCTTGGAAAAATAAAATGAAACGACTAAAGATCATTGCTGATTTTTTGTTGAATTTTAACCTCATATTACGGCATCAGAGGATCAGAGATAATAATCAGAGGATTGTCGCGTTGAGTAAACGATTTAAGAAACTATCTGTTTTGGAATATTACCACAATCGTCGTCAGACAAATTGCACAGACCCTGTATTGTGTCTCTATAGCAACGAGAAATGGATTGAGTTTTAATACTGTATTGTCCTGTTTTCATACTGCCTCCCTCTGAGTCCATGCCCATCCATGTGCCCTATCCTCCCACCTGACACACATCACAGGGCTTATAAGGGTCAATTTCAGTGTGTACGCATTTTTACGCTTTTTTCCAAAGTAAAATGATGAACACATCACTTCCTGCCTGGCAAAAGATTGTTCAATAATAAAAGCAACCTGTCATGATGTGTTCAAAACCACAAGTGTCGGTTCCTATATGAAGATCAATCAGTTGCTGATGAAGCTAAACTTATTTGCAGCACATTTACTGACTTCTTTCTTCTCTAGCAATTAAACTGCCTTATTGACAGTATATACAGTGTTTGTTGTAAGGATTAAGTGTCACACTTTTGAAAGCAGTTATGATTCTAGTCTAAACTTCTTTGCAGATGCTGCAGTTATCCTTAATGGTACAGTGAAGCAGGTGGTGGGAGTACCTGCCTGATTGTGTCTGCTGCAGCAGAGTAGCACACCACAGATGCCATTTTATCAGCCATGTGTTAAGCAGCAAGAGGCGCTTTCTGCTGAATGTCATGTACTCTGTGTTCAAAATATGAGAAGCACCTGCTCTTTTTCCACAGAGCGCAGTGCGGCTGGTTACCTGCTAATGATGTCACCTGTTCTAAATCTGCTTCAGACAAGATGGGGAAGTTAAAAGAATGAATTAATAAGGAGAAACTAAAAGGCATGGGTGGTTTTGTTGGTATTTTAAGAGCATCCAAGCTTCCACAGCACACACAGTTGTTTGCACCTCATTTCCTTGAGCAACATAGATTTTTTTTTCTTCTTTTCTTCTTCAGCAACTACTAGAATTTGAAACTCTGGAACATTGTCTCATATTGTCGTTTGTGTAAAGTGTGCCGCAGACTTCAGAAGTTATTTGATCTACATTTTAAATTTGATGATGAGCTACAGTTTGACATCAAACTCTGATAGCCTATTTATATATAATATGGATAACATGGACAATGATTTTGATATAATTGATTGCACTCACTGTTGTCATGTTTAGAAAGACTTCTGGGAGGAATTTATTTCTCCCAAAGGGTGTGACAACAACACTCTAACAGAAGACATGCCTTAGAGGCAGCTGGATTATCGCAAGATTTGTGACATCAATACTGGCACAAATTCAACCCTGCAGACATCAAGTTGTGTGGACCAATAAGCGTTTTTTTTATATTTGTAAAATAATGTTTTCTGCTCATATTGTCTTTTGAAAGGTGGAAAAAATCTGCTACTGACATGTTAACTTCTGCTTTCTTGTGTTAAAAGATTCTCTGTGACTGCTTGTATTTCCTGTTTGACAGACTGTGATGGTCAGATTGGTTGAAGGTAGCCTACGATAGTGATTGTGGTTCATTCAGATGGTTCTGTGTAACAACAAACCACCCCGTGTGTTAGGTAAGCATAAAAATGGAAAAAAATAGTGATGTTGCGTCTACTGCGCTGTGCCTCTAGTGTTTACCAGGGTTCATTAGAAATATTTCTGCCAATTTTAATTTTTTAAAATGCTTCTCTATGAAAAACCAGGACTTTGTCCCTATGTGTGTGTTTGGCTGCTTTTCTAGACGACCTTAAATTTGATCTTTTTGACACTTGGTAAGTGTATTGCTGGAAATAAGTAAGTGGACTGTTGAGTTTGAAGTCTTGGATGAGCAGTCTTGACATTTTCTGTTCAGTTTGGATGCAGCTCACAGACTGCAGCTCATTGAGTCTTCAGATGGTCGTTTGAATGAGCAGCACTCCAGAAAGCTGCAGTCGTCCTGTTCTCCAGGAAAGACTGTGTGTGCCTGTCGATCTTGTGGTCGGAATCTGTGCAAAAGAAGTCCACCTTGGTCACTTGTCTCTTGATCTGACTTTGTACTGCGTTTCGTGGAAGTGGGAAAACATTTGACTTTCAGATTTCTTCAGCTCACTCATTTTAAAACATCAGAACTGTGTTGTGAGGACGGCTGTTTCAGCTGCAGTGTGGATATTTGACACTCTGTATCAGCAAAATTATGGGCAAGTCAATTATGATTATTGTTTCTATTTATAGTGCAGCAGTGCACTAATATGATGGTTAGGGTCAGAGGAAAGATGACAATATCTTTAAAGCCTCATTAGGAGGAGTAATAAGGGAGAACACCTTTTTTTCTTTGAGCACATCAAATTGTGTTTATGGGAGGCAGTAAAAACAAAGCCGCTCTGACTGTAGATACTCAAAGATGAAGATGTTGTTTTTGTTTATGTGTAAATAAACATCAAAAACTTATAACTTAACTACTTAAATTAGTAGGAATAATACATTTAACTGTCTTTTTCGCAGGTTTTAAATGTTGGTTGTCCTAAGTTCCTAAGTGGTGCTTAGTTGTAGTCCCATTTTGGACTACAAGTCCAGAGAGATGGGAAAACTTTCCTTGTAAAAGGATGCACAGCTTTTTTGTAAACCTAACCAAATGTAGTAGTTACTTTTGTTGGGCTAAGGACCAATCCCTCATGGGACGTGAATCCCTGTCTCCATAATGAACGTCTGGAACAAAGTTTGTCCAACCCTCCTTATTTTGCATTTTTATGAGTCCAGCTGTTTTACTCTGGTCACAAGAACGTCTGTTGTTTCTGTTGAAGGTGAATATTGAGTCACCACGTGTGGGGGGACGTGTCGCTAGAAAAGCAGGTTTGGTGTGAAGCCTTTTAACGTCTGGTCTTACACTAATGTAACATTAGTAGTATTTGCCTTTGAGGCAGTGAGTGAGGAGTGTTTATAAGGAGTCAAAGTGGTTGGGTGGGTTTTGGAACCAGTGACTGGCCCACTGACTAACTTGTTTTTAAAGCCGTATTATCAGTATTCAGACATTTGACTGCAGACTGTAAAGTTCATTAAAGTTACAGCACTGCAAATGATTGAAATCATATCACGGCTGTAATATAGCAGGGTGGGGTGAGGTAGGTAGCTTGAGGGCTTAAATCTAGCCATGTGTCAAGTATCATCTGGAAATGTTTTAAAAGTGTGAAATAAAATACATACATATAAGTTTTTTTTTTTTCCAAATGCTACCAAATAATCTACGACCCGTTACCGGTCTGCAGCCTGGTGGCTCTATTTAAGTCAGATATGATGTTCAACTGTGGTAACTGTGGTAGAGGATGTGCTAATGTACAATCCTTTGTTTGTTTAAAAAGTGTGTGACTTTGCACCCTGCCTGGCTCTGAAGCTGTGCTGGTGCAGACTTTGGGTGTGACAGACTGAATTACTGGTCTAAAAATGGCTTCCTGACAGATGTAGCTTGAATGTTTGTTGTTGACTGGATTTAAGTTTTTCTGCTTGTGTGTTAGTTGATAAAAACGAGAGCAGCTTTAACACACAAAGTTGTGTTCACATTACCTGAAAAAGTAACTCTCATACTGTATCATGTTTAAGAAGAAAGCATTGCTATGTGGTAGTTGAGGTTAGGTATCATGGCTAATTGTCGAACTGGAAAAAAGTTTGTATTCGTGGTAGCTCTTTCTTCGTTCAATATCGATCATTCATTACATATTTGACATTTTGAGTGTGCAATAATAAATGAAAATTTGTAGTTGGAAAATTTAAAATGATTGAAATTACTTCACTGGTGATGCATAGGCCATAATTCCATCAGCCTATTAATGTGGTTTATTTTATGCCACAGGAAAAAAATTAATATAACACATGAGACATGAAACATGTCACTTGTCTCTCTGCTCAGCCATTTAAGTTATATTTACTATAGCTTTAAAGCGATGAAGTATTCCTACTATACACCTATACTATACACCTTTTTTGCAGAATTACATGGAAATAACAGATGGATGCAATTAAAAGAAACTGTCATAACAAATGTTTTCTTAAACTGACACAGTTTACGGCCTGATTTTGCTTACAAAACTCTTACTGCTGTGCCTGTCATTGTGTAATTTGACTTTTGTTCTTTTCTGTTAACAGATGCAGTGAAGGGATAGAAGATGAAAATACTCAAGAAGGACAAGCAGCAGGTTTGTTTTGCACTTTACACACGCACACAAGAAATAGCGGGCTGCTAAAATCTGTTGATGCTGAGCAAATCATGTAAATGTGTAAATTACACAATGACACAGCTTTATGTAAGTGTGCTCTGTTACGGCTCACACTCATGAATGGAGGCTCCTGTAGCGAGAACGCTGATAGGATAAATCAACTCTGTGCTCTCACGCCAGAAAGTTCCACTTTTGACAGTATTCACAGTATTGTTTCAAGTAGAGGGGGAGGCTGACGTGAAGCAGAAATGTTGGCGAATATCACAACAATAACTCCGTCCTTAACATTTTGGCAAAGAGTAGCTCTGTTGGCCTCTGGTCTTAAGACAGACATTTTTTTGTCTGTCTTTTTCAGGTGTCCTTGGGACTTTCTCTCTCATTATGTTGTGACAGAGATCTATTCTTATTTCAATGTTGCTCGTTGCATGTGGATGATGGCTTGTTGTTTGTAATATTTATGAGTCAAGCAGAGCAGAGTGATGAGTCAGACTTTTTGTAAGTGCGAGGTGACACAGCAGTCTTTCTGCTGGGCAGGAGGCCTCCATATTCTGCAGTGACAGGGCGCCAGCAGAATGTGTTAATTCAATGATTCGACTAAAATTTTTAAAACAAAGAGTAACAGGTGAATCCTTGTGCTTCTTTATGTCTACACAAAGTTTCCTTTGATGTTACAAGAATAAAGCCCACAAGGCATCCTTTGCTAACATGCATTCTCTCTTTAACAAACGGCACATTTTGTACAAATGGAGCACATGATTTTTTTATTTACTAGCTTTGCGTGTGATCTAGAGTTGTGCAGGTGGTGAGATTTTACAAGGATTTGATGATATCCCCTTTTTTGGGGGGGACTGGTGCTCAGTTTGGCAGGGTGACAGAATAAACAGATTGGTAACAGAAGTTTTACACTGAATCTAGAATTTAGTTTGTGATTCTTGCTGTTATCTTTCTAAAATCCTCTTATTTTAAATTTTGCTTTCCTTTATACTTTAGAATTTTGAGTGCCTGGTCAAGATTTTTGACCCAAGATCATTAATGTATCTGCCAATACTGAGTCCTGCGCCAATATTTGTAATCACTGAGTGCAAAGTGGAGCCTTCAAGTGCATTAGAGTTATTGAAATCAATCCTATGTATAACTTATGTTTGACATTAGGATTGATTTCAGTGAATTCAGTAAAAAAAAAAAGCTGTCCTTGCTACATTCACACACATTGCAGCAGTTCGTCGCCTCCCTGCAGGATTGTGTGGAGGGTGCAGATGTACACTCTTCTAAATTTGCTGTTTTATTTGAGTTATTTGTTGTTGAGTTGTGGAGTCTGGAGCAGACATTAGAGCTGCATCATGCTGCAAACTGTGCTCTGAGTTTGACACCGTTAGAGATAACACAAAAGAAATGGGTTAAAAATATGTTGACTAGTCCAATAGTAAGGATCAAAATGTCCCAACTCCTTTCTGTGGTTGTGGTTTTGCCTACTTTTTAGTTTACGTGTTAAGGTTTAGATTTTTTCTCCCAAATTGTGCTCATTACTGAAGTTAAACTTTGTTGCTAGCACCATGGCTTCATGACTGTGATCAATTACAGTGATTTTTCCGATAACTGTTACACTTTGGCATTGTATTGTTAATACTAAACTTAATGAGGGATTGCTGTTTCTACAGTTGTGAGCCAAAATGTTAAAAATGATGAAATGAAATTTTCCAGGACGTCTTTAATAGCAATTTGTTAAACAGAGCAAATGTTTGATCATAAAATAGTCAGGAAAATGCAAAGATAGGTGCATTATCTTTTATCACAATAATTGTAAACAATAGAAATAAAGCGTTCACAGGGCACAAAGCGATCATTGAGCCTTATTCAGTTGTGTTGTGGGACTAACCTGCTTTTGGCTTGCCCTGATGCTCTGTTCACTTTTCCTGCAGGGCTGAAGGAGGCTTTATTAATTTTTAAATCAGATTCTCATCAATAAAACTGAACCTGCTAGACCTACACAGGGTTTTAATATCGGTATTGTGTTGAAATGTCTTATTTAGCATCTGTTTAATACTTTGTTGTGGCATGAAAAAATGGTGAACACTGTAATCAATACCGTATCAGGTAAAATGTGTGCTTGCTTGGTCTTCAATAATGCTTAAATAATTCAGGCTCTTTGTGCTTTACGGTTTGTATCAGTTTGTTTACAGTGGAGAGGCGATGAGATTTGCTGTGATGCAGTGATGGTGTGTCTGGTATCTCGTCTTTCAAGTGGCCATCAAGTTATCTGGTTATCTGCCAGCCACATCACAACAGAATGATAATGTCATCACAGCACAGAGATGTGCAGGCAAACGATGTGTGAAGAAGATAGTAGGGCCAGTGATATAATCCTTTACCATAAGGGAATTTCTGTGTTTGTTGATTGTGCAAAGTGTGTGTTTTGGTGTGTTGATGGTGACTTAAAGGTGCCTGTTCTGCCACTTTTGTGTAAAGATACATTTACATTTACAGCTTTATGACACTTTCTGGGTTTGGGTCAGAAATTTGCTGTCAGTGTAGCGCTGCATATTTTGGGGGAAAAAAAATAAGAAAATTATGCTGATAGTGTCTATACGGCAGGATGTGCATGATCTGAATACAGTATTTTTCTTTTAAAAAGGATTCAGATGTTGGAGAAAATGTCTGTGTGAGGAGGTGGATGGTGTTTCAGCTCCTACAACTGAATTTTTATAAGATTCAAATTTCTGAGCAGGTTCAAATTTGAAGGCTATTGAAATGGTTACAATATATTATTTTTTATAATGGCTTGTTCTGTGTATGGTGTCGATGATTAATTAAATATTGTATGAGATTAGATTGATGATTTCTCAGATTGATGACAGCATTTATTTTTGTGCTTCATCTATTTGCGAGTGCACATAAAAACCTTGATGATCTGCATCTGTGGTGACACCACTAGTCACATTTTATCTCCTTCCTCATCTGATAAATACATGGCTCAACATTAAAGAGACAGTTCACCACAAAAATCAAACATTCAGATTTCTCCAGTCCTTTTTAATCGAGATTAGTTTGGTTTCAGTTGCCGAGTTTGGGAGATATTGGCCTTCTCTCCAACATAATGGAAAGACATGGCGCTCAGTAGTAAAGTCTCTGTCCGCACATCATGACCTGGTTAGTCCAACTAATCCACTGACCTCCATGTGAACAGGTTTAGTTGCTGGGTGTAGTTCTTAGACTACAATATGGAACAATATCTTCAAAACTCAGCGTCTCACACTAAAACAATATAAATGGATACATAATTAAGGGCCACAAGAGAAACATGATTATTTAATTTTGTCCTTCTTTGTGTCCTTTTAACCCTCTGAACCCCAAAGTCTCAATAAATCCTCAAAGGTTCTTTAAGTGCACCAAGACTTTCATACAGGTAAATGTTAATTTCACAGCCTGGATGTTAAATAAATCATTTGCACCAATAGCACAGCTGTGATTGACTGCCTTGTGACCAGTTTTACAACAAAATAAAGGGAATGTTTGGGGTTACTGTATAGTTTCTTTGCAGAGTAGAGTGAAAAAACAGGTTTGTAGAGGCTGGAAATAATTAAGTTTGTATGAAATTTGAAGGTTCACATTTCTTCTGAGGTTAGTAGCACCTGTAGGTTTTTTTTAAATACATTTATAAAAAAAAATAATAAAGGAAATTCTAGCCCTGACTGTGCAGTTTCCATAGAGTCACAGAACCTTTATATAGCTGTGACTCACAGTGTCAGAAAGAGAAAAAGTGTTATTCATACCTCTGGCCAGTAAAAGCCACTTCGTCGAGGAAGCAAGAGGAATAAAATCCTAATGTAATGCTCTGGAATGAACATAAAGGCATTAAGGAAGCTGTTCTGTACGCTGGAACTTGATTTTTTTTCCCACCACAATCCATGAATCAGCATGTGCTGTGTGAAACTGGGATTTCTGCACTTCAAGGTGAAGCCTCGAAAAGGCTGAATTCTTTTCTGTCTGAGGCCTACATTCAGTCACTTTGATCATCTTTCCGCTACACAAACAGCTGAAATGTCTGCAGCGCTCTGCTCTCCGCTCCTCCTCCTTCTCCTCCTCCTTTTTTCCTCCTCGCTATTTATTTTTATAGGGAATAACAAGAATGTAACTCTCCTCTGTGCTGGAGTTCCTTTTGGTGGAGTCTTTGTTTTCCACACACTCCTTGTTTTCTGTTAAATGTTGGATGGAGCAGATGGATGTATGTCAAAGAGCACTTGTTAACAGATGAGCACATTGCTCAGTTTACTTTATTGAAAGATACATTATTGGTCCTTTTTTGTCAGATTCTTTCATTGAAAAACACGAAGGTCAAGTATGTACCAAACTGTCTGGCTAACCATCCACTTCACCATCCACAATTCTTTCCTATAAGTGGTTGATAGGATTTATGTCAGAATTTGTCAGTATTTAAAAGAGAGCCTTTTTATAGTACTTCTGAAATATGGTTACATAAAACATTAAGCATAAAAGTGCGTCTGAGCGTGCGTAATGCGCGGCTGACTCCGGTACTGTTGCGTGCGAAACGGCTCACCTAATGTGATGGATGGGGTACTGTGCATGGAGCAGGTCCCTTCTGGGTTTAATTTTTTTGGAGACGGACACTCGGAGATCATCCTCCACAATAAGTCACTATCTATGTTTAGTTTAGACTTTATGTAAGTCAGAGCCGAAAAAGTGCTTTCACTTAAATAGCTACGAGGAATCAAACAGAATCACGTAGCTACAGGATTTGTCACTAGTCGCTTTTGACACCAAGATGGTTTGTGAAGTCACCAGATTTAGCGAGAAAATTAGCAACTCTATCTTTAAGAGGTCACCTAAAGCCTGCCAAATTTTGCAACAGGTGTAACTGATGTAATATAAATATCAGTGCAAGTTTTTTCAGTATTCCTATAATTATTGTTACATTCCTGTATTCTCTGCATATAGCTGTGAAAGAGGATCTTTAGATACTTGAGGATACAACAATCTGAATCCTTGTTAGTGTCAACAGGCTGATTAAATAGTGGTCTGCACTCATATAGTGCTTTTCTACCCTAATGGTACTCAAAGTGCTTACGTTTCTCATTTATCTAGCCACGAAGAGAGCTGTCATCACTTTCCCAACACACATCAGCCAATTCAATAAAGTATATTTTTAAAGGCTAGCTGGTAAAATGAGTAAAGTTTAGGACTTGTTGCAACTTATCATCACTACTTTGTTTATATTACACTAGAAATCCAATTATTAGGTCAGTCCAGATTTTTGTTGTGTAGTTGTTATGAAATTCTCAGATTATTTAGTCATATTTTGGTGGTATCATAAGCCCCTTTAAAACAGCTCAACTGTTGCGCTGTCTGTGTGGAAGATTTTAGCGGGACCAGAGGTACTAACAGTGCAGAATCGATGGCTGTCTGAAAGGGAGAGCCAAAATGACAAGATGCAGTACGTAGGACAGACGTTGACTGCATACCTCTGATTATAGAGGGCTGGTCTGCACTTTGAAAGGCCACACTTGAAGTGGCATTACGCATGGTTTGTTTGTGGCTCTGTGGTTGTGGAGGTAAGGTGAGCAGAGGCGGCAGTTAAAAAAAAAAAAAGTTCCTTCTTTTCTGCTACCGAGCATCTTCTTAGCAGCTTCAATTTATTGATGTAAATAATAAGTTGTATTTGTAACGTTATGAATGGTAAAAATATAACATGTGTTAACACATTCACAAACCAGTGTTAAAAGGCCTAGCACAAGCCTCGTTGTCTCATTCTGCTTTCTGTTGCAGCCATGAAAGGAAGCAGCAGCATTGATGAGACTGCAGTGCTCATGGTCTATATTCGTGACAGAGAGATAGACATTGTGTGTATGTGTGTGTGCGTGTCTGCTTGTTTGTGAGGCAGTATTATTGATTCATAGGCAGTGTGATTGCAGGCAGCCTCCCCTTAGTTGTGTTCAGTCGGATTTACTGGACTGGCAAAGCTTGCTACACTACAGCATGTCAGTGGAAGCTGTGTGTGTGTGCATGGGTGTTCAGTGAAGAGAAAGCCTGTGTGTTGGTGTGTGTGTGCACGAAGGAGAAGCAGAGGTGTGCGCGTTTTCTTGCATGTAGTCATCCATGTAAGCACGTTGAACCGTGAATCTTGAGTGTGTGTGAGTGTGTGTCTAAAAGGGGCTGTTGTAAGTCATGTCATGTGTATGTAGTCAGTCATGTAAGCACATTGAGGCATGACGTGATGCTACGATGTGTGTGTGTGTCCGTCTGTCTGTGTGTGTAGGCAGCTCTGTTGTTGTGGAGATGGATGGGAGTAGCTCAGCTCATTACTGAGCCTAAGTTAGCTTAGCAGCTAATTTTAGCCTGGAGGTTACCTGTAACTGTGTTGTTTTCATGTTTGAGGAGGCAAAGGAAGTGAACATGGGGTGAAGTGAGTGTGGAAATTGTGATTCAGGCACCAGTTAGGCATGCCCCTTGATTGCCTATGCCTGGATTTCTAGGATTTAAGGCTCCCTAAGCCTGACCCAGGACTCACTGTAGGGATTTTATATTCCTGCTGGCCTGGGATCAGCTGCAGGAAGTTGTTGAAGAAAGGAAGGCCTAGTCTCTGCGCCCCCTTCTTGCCACTGGAAGACTTATTGATATGATTCCAAAAAATAATGAGATCCAGTATAATACTTAAATGAAATATCAATTCACTATACCTTTAGTTATTAGGAGTGCCCATGGTTGGTCAAAACTTAAAACTAAAGCCTGATTTCTCCTTATAATATACTCCACTTACCTGCCTGATATTGTCTTGCCCCCTATATATTACCTACACTGCTCTGTGCTTGGGGGATGGACACAGGACGTCCTCTGTCCTTTTTGGTTCTGTTCACTGCGCTTCTTTCTGTGGAATATGAGGATTCTGGAGGTTGGGTCAACACCTTGAGCTTTTTATCATGTTCTTCAAGCTGTTCTTGAGCAATATTTGTGGTGGACCCGGGTACCTTGTCCTGCTCAGAGGAGGGTGCAGCGGGTTGGCTGACCAGTGTATCAGTACAGTTTTTTCTGTTGCGAAAACATGCACGATCAATTAAACATCCAAAAATGATCAAATACATGATGATGATGATGATCAAATTACAATCTCTGAAGATTCTTTGCTTGTCTTATAATCCATTATTGTAACAGGGCTATGTTTGTGTTCCTTCAGCTTCAAGCGTTTTGTATGTTTATTGTTGTAAAATACAAATATGAATACTAATGAATACATAAAATTATTTTGTGATGATCATACACAACATCCTTTGACATAATGAAGCATTTTCTTTTCGTTTTCTATGATCTTGTAAATACATTCATGCAGAATTAAAGGAGCAGTTTGCATATTAATGGGTGTCATTGATCTGAGGAATCTGAGTTACTATAACTGCAAGGCATAAACTATAAATAGACTTGTAATCAGTAAATACTTTTTGGATGTGTACAGATGAATGTTCAGACAGATTTACTCTGGAGACTTGATTCAGTGGAATAATAGGTTCACTCACTGATACACAGTTGGAGTTGTTTATTAGAGTTAATGAAGAGGTTAGC
Organism: Parambassis ranga; assembly: GCF_900634625.1. Classification (NCBI taxonomy): domain Eukaryota; kingdom Metazoa; phylum Chordata; class Actinopteri; family Ambassidae; genus Parambassis; species Parambassis ranga. The sequence continues at coordinate 13,749,058 of NC_041026.1, read as the reverse complement.
AGAAAGCTTTTTTCTTGCATTGTGATGCAGCTGCTGCTTCTCCTCGCTTTTTGTGTCAGGTGAAGTTTGTGGCACGATGCAAATGTGGCCTACTTGGCGAGCAGTGATTCTGTTGTGTTACTCAGTCTGCCATGAGTGGCCTAGTTACGCCCATGTCCTTCATCATTTCACACACTGTACAAAGACTTTCAAATGATTTCACTTTATTTTTGCTTGAAAATACTTGAAAGCTTGAAAACAGATTTTAACAGATTGTGTTTCTCTAAATTATTTAATATTTAATAGCTCCTGTTTGTAATTTTTCTTAACTACAAATGAGGTCAGGCGAGCTAAAACTAGGCTAAAATATGATCTCATGTTAGACATTTTTGTTCTGCTAGTTTAGCTGTCCCTCAGGTTGGATCTCAACTCATTGCATTATTGGTTTTCCTTATGCTTGTTTAGATTTTCTTTGACCCAGGAGGAGGATCCAGGTTAATATATTTAGAGCTTCTGTTTTCTAGCATTCACCTTCTGAAGGTTATTAAAGTCTATTTAAAGGAAGAGTTTCAGAGGAAGATTCACACTCCTCCACAGGTGTGTTTAGTACAAAATACAAACACAATCGTGTGAATTCAATCCTGGCATCATGGCTGCTTTGATATTGACCTTTAACCTCCCTACGACTAGGGTGAGGGGACCACTGAAGTACAATAGGAAGAAAAAGAAGTTGCAGTTGCCGAAGTTTGAGACAGCTGCATTGGCAACATCATATCAGTTCCAGGTCGTTCATCTAGAGATGCACCACAGCTGTTATGTCTGGTTATATGGCCAGTACATGGCTTTGTGTCAGTGGTCAGTTGTGGACTTGAAAAAAACTGTTCTTGCACATGTTTTTTGGTTTTGTTTGCATCTGTTTAACACATGTGGCTAAAAAACATGACAAAGACAACAAGAAGAAAAGCTGATTTTATTATGGTTTTAGCTCAATAATATCTAAGAGTCCAAAAAAGTGTGTTCAAAACAAGTTTTCTAAATCTAAACTGTTGAAGGAATTTCTTTGGTGATAGTCCTCACAGATACTGTATAGATATGTCACACAGAGCCATGCAGACACATAACAGTAAAACTATAAATTCACAATAAGGTTTTGCAGGCACAAATCACTTTATCCTAATATTTGTACATCAGAAAATGATTCTTAAGACAAGACACAGACCAGACTTGTGGTTTTAATCTCTTTTAATATGTTTTTTTTTCTTGTTCTGATACTTTGCTGGTTGAGTATGACACAACAAAAGGCCTATTGTGGAATCAATTCTGGGTCACTGTAAAGTAGACAGTTTTAAAAAGATGTTCTGAAGTGGAAGCTCAGTGTGCCTTTCTTAAACCATGATACTGAGATGCTATCAGTCTTAATCACTATGACAGGTGTACTATTAGTTGTACATAGGCTGTGTTGCATGTGAAAACAGTAGTTTAGAGGTAAAATGCCTGCTTTGATCTCCACTCCTCTTTCTTGAAGCTTAAAACTGTTGGTTTTCACAGCAGTTGACCTTAACAGAGGGTCTCTTCACATTTTTTTCCTCTAGGGTGTTTCACTCTGGGATTTAGGCTCATTACTTTGCTGCTTCTGTCATGTTGGGAGTTGACAGGAGCCTACTCTTGTTCCTCTGGCTCCTGAACCTTTGTTTAACACTACAGTTGTCTGCTCTTAGTGGAAAAGTTGACTTGACTCTGCTTTTGTTAAGATTTTCTCTGCCCTTCCAGAGTGCCACAGATTGTAAGTAAACTTGTTTTTTGGGTGGAGTTATAGGGCACAAAATATAAAGGTCAAATATTAATGTATTTGGGTGCACAAACTGACAGACTGATGGAGAGAATGAAGTGATGGCTCTGTCATCTGATACGGACAAGGAATCAGTCCATACAGACAGCAACGAAAGGGTTACCATGGTGACCACGTGTTTACGTCCGCCTTCACACACCCAGCAGCTTTGGCACAGAGAGCCAGTTTCCATGGCAACGGCCCTGATACCCCCACCTCAAACCAACTGGCGATGAGGCCGACGAGCTTGCTGTGTGTGTGTGTGTGTGTGTGATTCATTGAGATGATCCCTCATACCTGTGTGAGATGCGGACTCATTTAGTGCATCTGCATTGGACTCACGACACACAGCATTTATTTTTACTGCCATTAAAAAAAACAAAAAAAACACACATTGTGCACAGTAACTGCACATCTGTGAGGCTTTTATGCATCTTTTTTTTCAGACAAATGTACCCTTAAGGATTTGCATGCGGACGCCGCCAGTATGTGCAGATGTCACTCAGTTGTGTCTCATTGGCCTGACCTGACATAGTAGTCCCTCCACTATGTGCTTGCTCCCTGTTGTCTAGTTTCTAAATACAGTCAAGAGCATCAGAAGGGGCCACAGCCAGTTTTAGATGCTTTATCCATCCCTGTGCTTTGCTGTCATAGGAACCATGCTGCCATTTCTCTGACAACCTGCATCAAATGCGTGTAGGTGTACTCTTAGGAGAGTTGAAAGATTTTGAAGGTCTCTGTTGTTGTTATTTACTCGCAAAGTCGAGCTACATGTTCATCAGCCGCATTCAACCTTTCTTTTTCAAAATCCCACATAATCACAGTAACGAGCCTGCGCTGGCTCGTCCTCAGAACACAATCACTTCTTTTGCCAAGTGTAGAAAATGTGCTACAGCTGGTGGTGGTGACATTGGTATGAAAAACATAAGGATCATGCGCAGTCTTCACATTATATACAGATGGACGGAACAGTGTAAAAAAAAAAAAAACAGACGGCGGACCATTACACATATACATCAGAATGTACAGTATATGAAACACTTAATTAATTAAACTAATTAAATCTGTTGCTCTGCCATGTGTGGAAAAGGTTATTTAAAGAATGTGTTCTTTTTAAAGGGATACGTTATCTTGGCTGACTATGTAGGAAGATGGAAAAAAATAAATACAAAAAATAAAGCAAAAAAGAAAGAGAGGAAAAGGAAGCATTGTTATTTTTACACACACACTAACATTAAAACTTTCCCTTTAAGTTGTTGTTTTTTTTCACACACCCTAGTATTTATTAGATAATGTTGCAACGTTGTGTCACATTTTTGTGGTAGATTTATTTTACAGTGCGTGCTGTAGAGGCAAGCAGATACGATAAGGATTGGATATTGTTTGCGTCAGTAGTGTAAGGCTTATTTGCTCAAGTTTAATAATATTAGTATTTTATGAAAATGTATGCGCTAATCTCACCGGCTTGTTTCTGCTAATCTCCTTCTGTCCACTGACTGGCATTATTGCTGCCTTTTTATGTAAGTCGCAGTGCTTAATAAAATACTTTTAATTGGATATTTTTTCTTGCATTTCCCCTTTAGTTTCATACTGTTTCTGTGCTTTATATTCATTAAATGCTAAATACTGAATATTGAATTAACAGAAAGAGAACAAAACTTGTCTTCAGTATCCTTTTCCAGCATCAAACATCTCCACACCACACTACACTGGGTTCCCCATCTCATGCTATTTCATGTTGCAAAACGAACACACCTTTTATAGTGTGTGTAGCCTCTATAAAAGGATCAACCCACACATATTTCTCCAAAGTCTGTCAGCCAATAATCAGTGCTCAGATTTAACCATGACATGACATGCCTGTTATCATGCATGATTAAACAACGCTACGCATTTTGTTTTCCAGCACGCCTAATGGGTTAGTTCCTATTCAGTAATATGTAAATCATAACTACAGCTGCTTTCGGATGCGTTGTTCAGGTCTCATGGATCTAATTTAAGGTTGTGGCTTACTAAATTTAGCTTCCTTTGCTGTGTAGGCCTGGCAAATTGAAGCAAACAGGAGTAAAAGAGCAAGGCAAACACAGCAGGATGCTCACAGTGGGACGTATACCCCTGTAATGCAAAGAGGTTGATATTTCTGATGTCAAAAAGGGTCATAGTGGCTCAGTTTGGAGATGTGGTTTAGCATAAAGGTTTGTTTCTCTGTCTTTTACGTTCTTACTAGTTCACACACACACACTATATTCATTTAGAAGCAACTTGTCCATCAATGGTTTCAGTCAATGTAAAGCAGGCAGACTCTGCTGTCAGATACACACATTTAGATCTGCAGTGTTTCAGTGTATTGACTCTCCTGCTCTTAGTATGACCTTCAGATGAGGGGATAAAGGCGCATTGATCACTTCAGAATTGATTGGTTTAAAGGATCAATAGTTTGCCTGATCCTTTGATTGTATCAATATGTTTCTTTCCTCCTCATGATAGAAGATGGCGCTGGATAGTTTCTGCCATGCGTTAAGATTAATGTCGTAAATAAAGATAGCCACAGGTGAGTTTCTGCTGCAGTCAGAGGTGTCAAGTTACTGCAGTGTGTTCACATGTTTGCTTGGTAATGGAGTTGACAACAAGGCCAAGAGAGGAGCTTTTATTTTTGCTTGCCTTGGGGTGTTTCAGAGTTTTTTTTTTTTTTTTTTTTTAAACATTGTGATTTAATGTGAGGTTTTTGTCTGGGAAAACATCTGTCTAGCTGTTGTGTTCTTGAGCAAGACATACTGGTTCCATAGCTCACCCTTTGCTCTGACCTGCCTTTGGTGCAGTAAAGCAGAAAGCCTTTGCCTGCATGGATCAATCAGTTAGCACATCATAATTCATTATGAAGGAGGATTCATTATCTGCACGTTGACTTTCACACCTGGCAAGGAAAGTGTTAGCTGAATGTTCTCACTGTTTGCAGAAATTGATTCTGTAATAGTGTAGCCTGTAATTATGTTTTTTCAGGCCATTATCTCAAGATAAAAAAAAGCTTTTTTTTCCCCCTCTGATAGTGAATTTAGTTATTCTGTTATCATAAATAAACATAAGGTTGTTTTCTTTTATAACTTTATGTGGGAGACTTATAATAATGCTATAATGGCCTTTTATGTTGCACTGTTAACCATCATTAGCCGTCATTAAGTCTTTTAATTGGCTTTATTTATTTAATCCTAGACCAGATGAATAGAAAAACTGTAAAACAAACAATGAAGAACGATCAATCGTATAATTTCTATGAAGCATTATAGAAATTATATGTTAATAGTGTCCAGAAGCCACTTTAAAGAGTGCACAGCTGCCTAAGTATCTGGTTATGTAATCACAGTTCCTACTGTGACAACAAGTTTGCATACTAGTCAGCTATAACTGATTCATGATGAAATGTTAAACTTCATGCTGCAGTCATAACACTGAAGGTCATTTATTTTTATCTTGAAATACCAAGATACTGTTTATAATATTGTGCTAACAGTGTGTTGCCCTTCAGTAATGACTTGTGTTGTTAAATGCTTTGTTGAAAGTTAGCTTGTATCAGAACAATTTACAAATGCAGAAAACAGCCCCACAGACAACCACTTACAAAACTGTGTCCACTGTGTGTCAGTAAACACATTCTCATGGCAAAAATTGCTACAACAGGTATGTGTGTCTGCAGAGCTCTGCGTAGCACCAACACAGTACCAGGATCAGGATCCATATGAATATCTCGAAGGCGAGTTGTTCATATTACTACTTACTACTTCCGTACATAACACTTAACATTGACTGCATTGAAATGCACATTGGCATCCTGAGTTTACGTGGTTTCGATTTATTTTCAGGATGTTTACATGCGCAGAACACAACCAGAAATCAGGATACAGTCTCGATTTTTGTGTTCTTGTGCGAACACACACAACAACAATCAATCAGAATCTTAATTACAGCCACTGTGTATTCATGGCAGTGGAAACAGACTGTAATTACACAGAAAAAGACACAGACACAGATAAAATGAATCAAAACCAGGATGAATCACTTTTCTTACTGGCAACACTGTGCACTGTTCATCTCTCTGCATGCTGGGAAACATTCAAGTCTGGATCAAAATTCTGATGCATCTTCCAAGTTTCACTGACTGCATTGAGCCAGACATCAGTACACACCAATGAAAGATTCTCATGGTCAAGATCTTAATTCTTTTCTTTTTGTTCATTTTTAATACATTCCTTACTGATTAATCACCTCTGCAGGACTAAAATTAAAATGAATATTTAATATTGTTAGCTACAGCTTTTGGATGTTCACACGTTTTATTCTTGCTGTCTGATAATGTTGCAGAACTTGAGCTACACACAGGGACTTTTATTGTTAAGGTACACACAGAGCCATGAAAAAAACCCTTTAAGCAAGTCATTTTTACTCTGTAGTTACAAATTATGTAACAGATCCATCCGGTTTTGGCTCTTTTGAAAGTGTGTAAGTTTACAAAATGCTATCATTTCATACTCTTTTTGTATTCTCTGTTACTGAAATTTTGACTAAAGTGCCTGAACCTTCAGGTCCAGTTAAAACTCTGCAGGGGGCATTGGATCTGACTGCAGTTATTACTTAACTTTGCATATCCAAAAGCAGCAGAACATTCAGAAAAAAAAGTAATGAAAATTGGCTTCATGCTGCATCATATTACATCTGTGCTTTAACAATTCCTGATTTACACACTGCAGACTTCATTACAAGCTGTATTTAACCTCTGTGGAATTGCAGTCTTGCGCTGTTTTAATGTAAAGTAACCAGTATTGAAGCATCTCTGCATATTTCGATTAAAATGGATATGATACTGTTTGCCCACATGCTATGCTGACCTTCAGGTCTTACCTACTAGTGATGAATATTTAGAGTTGCAAATATTTATGCAGATAGCACAGACTTATTGAAATGTATAGCAGGTAATATACTACTTAAGCTATGCTTCTTAGCAAATATCTTTGAGATGAGTAAAGTTAAATCAGCCTGCATACATTCTTCTGTCAGAATTTGTCATTTTTTATAATGTGGATGCTGGAAATGGTGATGTCTGCTCAGAGTATGGTCAGACTGTCAGGTGTCTTTTTTACATTGTACGTTTGTCTCCACTATTTTGTAATAGCATGCAGCTCACATACTATTGGTTTCATACTAAAACGTACCAGTGTACCAAATAGCCTGTTAGCTAGGAATTTTGGAAGTGAGCAAAGTATGTGTGCTTGAAAACATGTAAGATAACATCAACCCAGATCTTAAAAAAGGCCAACAACAACCTTCCTAACTTTGTTATTGAAATACCTGAAGATGCATTTGTCACTCACTAACCCTAAACTTATGTCCATTACATTGATTCTAACATTGAAGGTGCCATTACAGTTTTGTTTTGATTCTCTGTTTATTTCTGTTCATTTAGGTTCACTATCTGTTTTTTCGGTATAAAAACACCATAGTGAACACAACCCAATAAGTGAATTTAACCAACGTAATTCAATCGGATGCCTGAAATGAATCTCTGTTGTGTGTTTGTCATGGACCTTTTAGGGTTAAATAAGCCAGCAGATGAATGGTAGCTTTGCACAAAGGAAGATGCATTTAGTGAATCAACACAACTTTCTATTGTTGTCGTAATGTTGACATTTTCTGTAATCGTTCACGGTTGGCCTTCATCATGATCATTACTGCATGAGGCTCTTTCAGAGAAAGATTCTCTAGTATACAGGAAGTGATTAGTCCTGTTTCTCTGGAGTAATACTACCTATTCTTTCCTCACTGGAGGATTTCAGTATACGCCTGCTTTAAGCCTTTTTTTAACTGAATCCATGCACTGATGTAGAGCTACTCCTTCCGCTGACTGGTCTATGAATAGAGGAGAGGTTCATTCATCCAGGCAGGAGCTGCACAAACTTAATCGTGATGTAAGTCTCATTCAACCTGTCCTCCAGCCTGCCAGCATCCCTCTCTATGAACTTATGTTTTGCTTTGTTTGGTGAAATATAGCAGATAATATAATGGTATTAATACTGAGGGTGTCCTGGTGGTTTGGCTGTTTGGAATGTGTGTCAAATGGCTGTAACATCCTGGGGGCTGATGGAGGAATATTCTGCATATTAAGTTTTTAGTCACAGCGTGATTCGCACATGAAACAGCACGTGCCGCGAATATAATATAAAATTATTTATTTTCACCATTTCCTATCTGTCCATTATTACCTCACAAAAAGACATGTCTCTGACTTTTGTAATTTTCTGCTTTGTCTATGAAGACACTATAACACAATATTTTCTTTTATTCTTTTTGTTTCACCAATATAATTTTCAGGTAATATTTCTAGCTTTTTCTTGACCAGGTGTTTCTTCTTGTTTCATCACTTTAACTTTTTCTCAGTTTCTCTCCTCATCCTTTCGTCTCTTCTTTCAGAAAATTCTTGGATTCTGATAATGTTGTGAAAGAAGAAAGGAGTAAATATAATAAGGTTTGCCAAACATCCATTGAAAAATGAAGGTTTATGAACATATAGAAAGTTGGCCAGGTGGCCACTAAATCAGGAAACTGAACCCACCTTTTACACAAAGCTGTTGTGACAAAGGCAGGTGTTTTTTGCACTCACAGTGTTTTTAGTACAAGAAGTTCGTGATCAAAGTATTCAAGGTATTGCTTTTCTTCAACACTGCTGTGCTGTTCGAGAAGGAGTGGGATGAATGAGGGGGATTTCTTCTTATCATTTGTGCTCACTTCCATTAAGTAAATAAAGAACCTAACAAATACATGCACCGCTGCTGTGGTTTGGTAGCTTAAGGGACAAATAAAATGTGATAGAACTGCTCCAGAGATAGTATTGACACTTCTAGTGCAAAAAAATAACACAACATAAACACATATCTGCTGTAAAGTTTGACAGTTTAACCCTTTAACACCACCCTCAATAGTTGATGAAACGCCTGTCAAAGGCATACCCAAATTAAACTACAAGCTGTTTGTGAGCCCTTAGGAGTATGTGCAAAAGCTTGGTCTCATTGTGAAGGTAACACTCTGAAATTTTTATTTTAGCTGTGTGATTTACTGCAATTGCAAATGGTTAACAGTGAGAGAAGTCTAAACACAGAGAAATAAAAAGATTTTGTAGCTCGCCTAAATTTTTTTTGTAAAAAAAGGCTGCTTGACAACTGGAGCATGGTGATGTTGATTAGATGACAATATAGTGACACAGGCTGAAGTCTTACCTATTCCCAGTTAAAAGTAGATAGTAATTGGACAAGAAATGACCATTTGGGACAGGTTTTTCTGTAGGTATTCCCAGGCGCTCTCCAAAAAGTGCCATTTGGAGTCTCCAAATGGACACTTTGGCACCAAAGTGCATAACTCTGGAATGCTTCAACATACAGACATCAATGAGAGCTCTAATGAAAGGTGCCACTTAGAGGAACCTCATTCCATATTCAGATTCACTATTAGTATGATTGAAATAATGTTAGTGAAGCAAAAACACATTGAATGCTCATTATTCTACTGAAACTGAAATTGTGCATCACAAGAAAAGACTCAGAACAAGAGATATGGTCAAAAACAACACCTTTATCTAAACAAATACCCAAACTACTTACAGCAAACTGTTTACATGTTTACAATTCCACAGGTTTCACAGCCACATGTTGTTCTCAGTATGCCACTGTTACAGTCACGGGCTGCTACAAAGCACAGCTAGAAAGCTTGATGGGTGTCTTACTGTCACCAGAGATGTAGACTGGCTTGTGATGTTGTACACTGGGAGTAGGAGGCTGCTCTGGCTCTGGTGCTTGGCTCCCACTCTGTATCTGAATCAGTTTGCCTAAAATGCAAAAAATAAGGTTTTCATTCACAGAACAACTGTATCTGCATTCATTGTTCACCTCACAAATCAATAGTAAAAGTGCACACCACACAGGTAAACAAAATAGAACAGTGTTTGCCTAAAATGCAAAAAATATATATAAAACAAAATAACTATAGATGTATGTATGGTTGTATGTATATATCAGATATTCATTCACAGAACAACTGTAGCTGTATTCATTGTTCACCTCACAAATCAGTCCTCCACAACTACTTTTGGAGGAATAGTAAAAGCACACACCTCCCCCACACAGGTAAACAGAACAAAGGACCCACACAGGTAAATGAAATAGAACACAGTGTTTGCCTAAAAATGCACAAAATATATATATAAAACAAAATAACTATAGATGTATGTATGGTTGTATGTATATATCAGATATTCATTCACAGAACAACTGTAGCTGTATTCATTGTTCACCTCACAAATCAGTCCTCCACAACTACTTTTGGAGGAATAGTAAAAGCGCACACCTCCCCCACACAGGTAAACAAAACAAAGGACACAACACTGTATTCACTAATTCTTTGAAACGTCTACATTCTATTTATAAAACTGCAACATGTATAAAAGTTACACTTACTTGTCATGGACAATATCTTCTCCTTCAATGAACATGTCCTCCTCCACCGAGTCAACAGACGACACATAACTTTGCGCATCCGACACATCCTCGTCAGAAAAGTCGCTTTCCCGTCTCGTACACTCTTCAATAACTTCTTCAACAGTGTAATTCTTCTTTTCCATGCGTTTCGCCATCTCTCTGGTCACTGGAAATACCACTGGAATGGAGATATACGCTCACTCTCACTATTACGCATTTACGCATGGACAGCCGGCATCCATTGTTCATGTTTACGCTTAGGCCTGTAGCCCACCCTCCTTCCACAACCCCTTCATGTGGGACATCCCCGTGACGGAAATCTTATTGGCTATACGTCCATTGCATCAGATTCAGCGTCAAATATAATGGGCTGAAAATACAAGCGTAAGAGTGGGGGGAGGTGCTTCGCTCGATATAGTCGCTCATTGGATTCTTTTGGCTAGGGACAGGCCCTCGATCCTTTTGTATGGTCAAACGAGCTGTCAATCAATAGAGTAGGGAAGTGGCTTTCCAACGAGGTGTAGGTTGTCAACAAAGAGCACAAAATGGCTGCGCCCAGACGGAGATATTGCAGTGAAAACATGAACCGTCCCGTCCTCGGGCCGCGTGTATATAAAAGGTTAACATGGAGGTCTATAGAGACTGACTTTTAGAGCCATTTGGGTGGCTGATGAAATGCAGCAGACCACAGAGGATTCTGCTTGAGTTTAGTGAGCCTTAAGTGATTGAGGCTTGTCTAATTTACAGGAAGCTTCTTTTCCCGAGAAACCGCCAGTTCTTGCTGTTTTTATCACACGTTTGCATTTGGTTTAATATTAAAAAATGAATAGAAATGATAATAAAAGTATTCATGTTGTGAATCCCTAAATAAAAGCAGGCATTCAAATAATGGACAGCATGACAAAATGAATGGTGGTTGCTAATCAAGGCAAAAAAAAAAAAAAAAAAAAAAACTGAATAGGGCTGAAATTCACTCTAATGCAGTAATTTCAGTATAATATTAATTTACACAACTTCAATTCTGTTAGCACAACAGAGTCATTACATAATCCCTCTGCTCTTTGGAAGGCTTTTACTGTGAAATGTCTGTGCAGGAAGTAGTCATGAATAAGAGCCACAATTAATTAGTGGCTGTAAATTTGTCTTTCAGATGTTCACTGGCCTCCTGAAGCACACGCCACCTCCGGCCTCCGCTGCAGCAGCCTCCTCCTCCTCCTCCGCCTCGGACCAAAACAGCAACGCACAAACCACAGCTCCCACAATCCCACGGGGACACCTGGTTGTGGGCCCCAAGGACCAGCTCTGCCTCGTCACCCCTGTGGGCAGCACGGCGACGTCCAATCACCGCACGGCAGCCGGGGTCCACGCTGCCAAACACTCCGGAGCAGCCACGCGACCTCCATCGTCACTGAACGAAGAAGATGATGGAGGAGGCGGGGGCAGGGTGAAGAAGAAACGAAAGAAAAAAGACAAGAGAGAATGGGGGAAAGGCGGAGCGGAGGTGGAGGAAAAGGAAAGCAGCAAACCAAAGAAGCGAAAGGAGGAGAAGGTGGCAGCGACAGTGGTGACACTGAGGAAGGTCAAGGAACCCAAGGAAGGGAAAGAGCGGAAGGATCGCAGGGCCAAGGGAAAGGAGGGCAGGAAGGACAGTGGGGCAGAGCTGAAGAAAACTTCAGGCACTGCTGTGGCCTCTGGAGCAGGCCAGGCGCCTGTTAAGGTTCCCGGCAAAAGAGGACGGAAACCGAAGGTCAAAGTCCTGCCTCCTGTTCCCATGAATCAAGGTGTGCAGTGTGTGTGAGCTGTCTGTGTGTTTGGAGATCAGTGTTGGTATATTTTTAATCTTGGCCCCTATTTTGCCATCTTTTTGGGTCTACTTATAAATGATTAATCTAAAGATGAATGTTTGGAATTGGTCCAGTTTTCATTAAGGGCACTGTACCAGAGAAATATCTGCGATACATAATCACATAGAGCATTTGTCCAGTCTAATAGAAGTGCTTTTGTTTTGTTTGTTTGTTCTTTTTCTTTTGTTTATATTGATGCTAGGTCAACAAAATAACTTTAGCCAAAGACACTATTCTCCCTTCACTTTCTCTCTGTCTTCTCCTGGAGCAGTTTTTTTCTCCAGAAATAAGTGATTTGGTGTCAGAATTCTTCTCCTGGCTGTCAAAATGTCTACTACAAACACAATGGTTTGCAAGATCCAGCTAGCAAGAACTCCAGGGTGGTCCTGTCCCTCAACGGTTGTCTGTGAAATCACAAAAATCTGCTGGTGCAATAGCAAAAAAGCGTACACACAAAACCATTTTTATACCTTTTAGTTTAACAAGTAATGCCTTCTTACTCCCTAAACATTTTTCAGCAACTCTCACTCATGTTTACACAGTTGTCTTCTTTAAATAACTCCTGCCAAACTTTTGCAATGCTTCTGTTGTCTGTGAGACACTCATCCATCTCATTTTATTACTTAAAGTAACTATGGAAACCCAAAAAGATGAGAGCGTAGGGTCCAGTATTAAAAACATGCCACAATTGACAGCACTTATCAGTCTTACAGAGGAAGATGTTCACATCAGTTTCACTTTCAGTGTTGTGCTGTAGCAAGTGTTTGTGTTCCTTTACTAAACTAATTGGAAGACACAGATAATGTTCTATTCTTAAATGCCCGTACGTCATGTTCAGACATGTCAGGATAAGTAAATCTTATTATGATGTGATTGTTGGATGTAATTAAGACTGTGTAAGGGTGCTTGTGTGGTTGCACGTGTGTGTGTAGGCGGGAATATTAGCATTCTTTCAGAAAACAGGAAAACGGATTGCTTGCACGAATCAGGACATAGAGCATGCTTATATGTAGCATGTTCAAAGATGCTTGTCTGTGACATGATTTGAAATAGGAGTAGGATGATTTAATGTACATGCAAGATACCAGTTTTTACTATAAATGTAATTTTAAGTGTCACTGTGCCCCCGACCCATCCTCCTCTTGCAGCACCTCCTGCTACCCATGGAGTCCACAGTAGAGGTCAGGGCACCCACAGCCATGGCAGGAACCACAACCAGGCCAACAGCAAGACGCCAGACCCCTCAGCGCCAAAACAGAGGGGTCGCAAACGCAGGTAAGACACACAAACAAACAAAAAAACGAAAGAGAAAGTATATGTAGAAGAACGGAGAGACTGTGTGAGAAGTGGACATTGACTGAATAAAGCAAGAAAGGCAGGAATAAATATGTCATCCCTTACAAATGTTGCACTTCCTTGCTGGGCACTTTGGTTACAAATATTTATGCAGATTACGCTGCCCAGATGCAGAGTGACCTCTCTACTGGAATGCTTCTACTTCTTATCACTCACTGTTGTTCCAGCAAAACAACCACTTTTTTTTGTTTTAAGCCTTTGCATACGCACACAAATCTCACCCAAAATATGTATCCCCTAGGAAAGTTTAAATATTTAAGAGGTTCAGTGAGTAAGCATGACACACTGGTTCAGCAGTTCCTCCCAAAGCGAGTGCCACATCCACGTTTAAACCTTCAACCATAAGCGCTCATGTATTACTCCAAGAGTTTTAACAGTGAATACAAAGTGCGACTAAATAGAGAAAAATATGAATAACTGATGTAAGTCGAAGCTATCAAACTGGTTGAGATTAAGACAAAAGTATTCAAAGAGAAAAGGCACCCTAAACAATAACACAGCATTAAAGGTGAAAAAGGGGATGATGCGTTCACTGAGAATGTCAGGAAGCAACAGAAGTAAAGATATGAAAGCAAAGCAGATACATCCGAAAGGGGAGGAGATAACACTGTAAAGGAGTGAAAAGACCCGTTGATGTGCAGAAAGGAGGAGCCCTGCGAACTTCACTGACTCAGGGTCATTTTCAGGTTGTGCTCTGGTATCGGGTCATGTTTTGTTCAGATAACTCCATTCACAAGAAGATCAGAAAGCTCTCACGTGGCACAGATTTTAATTCCATCCTAATCGGCCGCTTTGTCTTTTCTTGCCGCTCACTTTGCCAGAGTTTTAGCTCGAGAGAGAGATTACCATTAACTGTAACTGGAGATGAATCTTTGTAGCATGGCTGCCAGTACCGTCCTAAATCACCATTCACCCTCTGCAGTCCACGTGCCAGATACATCGTAGAAACAGTCATGGAATGAAAACCATATTAATTAGTGACAGTTACCCTCCTAAAACTCAGTGTATAGTATTGAATATGACTTTCATATGACAACACAGTTCTTCTTTTTTTTAATCTTATTTTCTATATATTTAAACAAAGCAATCACACCTTTAAACTTATTTTAATACTTAATGATATATTATTTATGATATAATTAAAACTTTTTACAGTTGTAACTGCTTGGAAAAATGATCCATAGAGGCTAACCGGGCTGTAAACACGTTTATTTCTGTTGTAAAGATGGTCTTTTTAACATGGAGGTTTGAGGGGTTAGGCTCCCTTTTAGAACCAACTTCAAGTGGCCGTTTGGAACTGCAAGGAGGATACAGGAAATACAGTAGCGAGAGTGCTTTGTTGCTCTTTTTGTACACAAAAGCTTTTTCAAAATTTCATTTACCGTAATTACATGATTAAAAAAAAAAAGTTTTCATTTAGAGTTTTTGTGTGAAGTCTCATAAATTGCTGGAACATATAAGACACTGTGCTGTGCCGCCTGCTATATATATATATATATATATATATATATATATATATATATATATATATATATATATATATATATATATATATATATATATATATATATATATATATATATATATATATATATATATATATAACCCCACACATAAGTATAAGTGTCTGATTTAAAATATACGTCATGTGTTGGATTAAATATCTATCTCCAAATATCCATGTTTATAATGCCGGTGTCTGTCTTTACTCAGTCGTGTTCTGCTCCTGATCTGACGTGAGCTGTGTGGAAGCATTCCTCACTAGTTCAGACTGGCTGTTGTCCTCCAGGGTCTTCATTCTTGCTTTTGTCACGCCCACTTCCGAGTGATCGCATCCAGTCTGTGAACAAAGCTATGGATGACTAACCACATTTCACTGTCTGTATAAAAAAAAAAAAAAAAAAATCTTTTGTGAGACTTACACTGAAAGGGAGATGATTATGCTACAAGTATGCAAATTGCTCATTCAGTCACCACTTTCACAGATGAATTGTAAGCCAGGAAACACCCTGCCTTTTCACTTCTCACTGATTTTCTCTGGACTGAAATTGCTTGCAATCCGAAGCTCACTTCAATTTTTTTTGGCCTTTCTCGTTGGTTAGGCTAAGTGATTGGCCAGGTTTCCTCCTTCATCTTGGTGATTAGGAAATAACAATACTTCAGCATGTAAGAATAAAGTGTGAGGATAAAATATCTTGCACCTGATGTAACCTTCTCAACCGCCCCTCCACAAATCCTCAGGGAGCACTACAGCTTCCAGCCGCTGACTTAGTGAGAAAATGCTGCTGCAGGCTTCTGGAGCTGCTAATCACTCATCAGAATTCCTTCCCTCACAGAGATCCTGGCGCAGCGCCGGTGGAGAAGAAGAAGAAGGGGAAGAGGAGAAACCAGGAGGCGGCTGTCCAGGAGGCGGTGGAGAGTGATGACACTACCTCAACGTCAGCCCTCAACATGGGCGGAGAGGACAGCCAAGACCACCTGGATAACGCGGTGAGTGCCTGGACACAGACTCTGTAGCACTGGTTTATAAATGTGTCATTTTAACGTTATAATGTGGAATCTTTTTCCTTTAAAAGAGCATGCATTACATTCAAGTGCATGCCTTTAAGCAGCAGGTAAATCTCACAGAATAACAGTAGTTTTACTAGGAATATGGTGAAGTACAACTCAGAAGTGTCCAAGAAAGAAATTGATTATTGGCATGGACAAACACTACTACCTCTGTCCCAAAACAAAAACAGAAAAACTTCCACACTTTCAAGATAATTGTTAGAATAGATAGACGTCATAGTTTAGTATGCTTAACCAACCCCTTTGTCATTGTATTACTTTCTTATTTTTCTTCCACTCTCTACTTTTCTCTCTCTTGAATTTTCCTTCCTCCTTTTTTATTCTTCTTCAGAAACGGCGGTCGGGACGACAAGTCAAAAGGAGAAAGTATAACGAAGACTTGGACTTTAAGGTTGTAGACGATGATGGAGAGACTATCGCAGTTCTTGGAGCCGGTCACATCTCAGCGCTCAATGCCACTGCTCTGGCATGGCAGGCCGAGGTAAGCACAGACACAGACTCTCACTGGGGTTTTTCTTTTTTCTATATAGTACTAAACAGTCCAGAACAATTCAAGGCAGGAACATTGAAATAAATTGCACCTTTGTAAAGGTTCAGTTTCTGTTGCTGCAGGTTGTGCAGCTGAATTGGATTGCAGGGTGAAAAAGCAAAGAGTATGATGACCTCAGTGTGATGTAATAATTATTGACATGCTTGTGTGTAATATTATATATTTTAGACTCTGAGACATATCCCTGGAAATGTTTTTATTAGGTTGGTGGTATGCAGTATGAACAAGGACTATTTGAACTGACCTTCACTCCTCTGTTTTTTTTCTCTCTCTCTCTCTCAGGAACCACCTGAGGACGAGGCCAACATCATTGAGAAAATTCTGTCTGTAAGAACCGTGAAGAAAGAGGTACACATTCAATTTCAATAAATAAAATATTTCTAAATGGTTATAGTTGCATTTTGTCATTCATTTCTTATTTACTACACTTGTTTCTTTTTTCTGCAGACTTCTCCCTCAGAGGACCAAGCAGAGGAGACAGAGGAATTCTACGTCAAATACAGAAATTTGTGAGCATCTGTTCATCTTTGCTATTTCACAAATTTACATGCACTAAGAAAGGATTTCATCACTCAGATGACATTGTTAAAAGGGAGAATTTTTGCACAGACACATTCTATCAGGTGCAGCTTTGTGCTGGCAGTGAAGACTTTCCTTTGACTGTTTTGTGCTTGTTGGTGTGTAACAGAGCCAGTGGTGCACTGCCGTTTTGATGTCAGGTCCTTTTGTTGTAACTACCCACTCACTCGGACCAGGTGAAGCAGGGTCGATTCAGTTCACATCTGGCTGTAGTATGCGTCTTAGGTTATGTGGTCTCCACTGTACAGGTCTAAGATCACACCTCTGGGAAACATCCTGCATCCTGCTGTAATAGTAACTAAAAAATGAAGAAAACATCAGTTATGTCTCCAACTGGAAAATAATTCACATGTACAAATTTCTCCATTTATCTCCCTTAAAGCAGTGTGATTCATTTAATGTAAACATCCTAGATTTCATTGACTAAACTTCATCTCAGAATAATGTACTTTGGAAAACACCTAATATTTGCATTATTGGCATAACCTGAAGATTTGAAGCTAATGAGCAATGTGGAAAATCATCTTGACTTCCTGCTTAAATAATGTGATCACTCTACAGTTTGGATCCTAGTGGATCTGCAATACACTCAGACCCTGTAGCAAAACCATCACTCAGTCTAATGCCTAATGTAACAGCATCATTAGCTCTAGCATCTTTGATTTATGTTGGCCTGAACAAAACATTGCAGTATGGATCAATGTTTATGCATGTTTGTTACCTTTGAGGGGACACATCTCTCCAGGGAACAAGGGAACACAGAGCTAAACTGAACCACGTGGAAACAGATGCTTACACTACTCCCCACTTCTTGAGCATCTTCACGTTTAAGGACTGCGTTTATTGGAGTATTTCTGTTAGTAGTTGTTCTGTCATTGACTTCTCCCTGCAAATTTGACTTTGCAGACATACTGTGGGATGTTTTTCAGCGGTCGTTTGTTGTCGGTGAAGTGCTGCGCAGCAGCAAGCATCTGTTGAGCTGAAGCTTTTCGTCCTTTTCCTGAGGTTCAGCTTTTCATTCCAGCACTTTGAAAATATCTATATCTATATATATATATATATATAGAGTAGTGACTGTATTGTGTTTGTAATTCATTCTCAGGGGTGATGAATAAAACATGCAGGCTGAATGAACTTTTTTATAGCTTCATTTAAAATAATTAATTCACAAACTATAGTGCTGTAATATCTGTAGCACAAAAATAATTATAGTACATAATAACATTATCAAATACATAAATAGGTGCACAGACAATGAGGCAAGTTCACGCTGCATGAGTACTACACACTGAACGCTGCAGTGACATTTATATTTGTCCATTTATAGATTGGGGTTTATGGATTAAATCATGCATGTCAAACTGTAGCCATAGTAACAGCAGTTTTTCTGCTGTCCTTCCCCCATCCAATATTCTGAAAGATTCAGTGGAATATATATGACGCAGAGAAAAAAATATCATTGTTAGGATAAAGTATGTAAAGTACATTTTGTTTTTTTGTTTTGCACATGATTGTATTTTTTGAACAGGTAGAGTCTGTGAAAACAAAGCTAACTTTAAAGGGACAGTTTGTGTGAAAGCCTCACATCATACATTTATTTTGTGGTTAGATGAATGCAGCCTTCTGTGCGATGTGGTTTTTTGGTGTAGTTTGGTAGAAAATAGAACTTAACGATTGATGGATTTTCCTCTCTTTCTTGAAAGCAATATTGCCATGAAGGCCAAAAATCTCTATGGCTGATATCATATGAATGTTTCCCTTTATGAGTAAAAAAAAAAACATCTACAGCACATGTAACCTTGAAGGAGTGGTTTACTCCATATTCATATTTACTGTTAAGCAATTAAAATAATAAAATGGGCTGATCTGACCTTGACGTCTACCTGCTCACTTGCAATGCAGGCAACATGTAGCAGAAATAAAAGTCACAGTAGGATTGGTCTTTGTTTTTATTTACTTTGTCTGTATGTGTCTCTCTTGTCTCTGTTATAGTTCCTACCTACACTGCAAATGGGCCACTCTGGAAGAACTAGAGAAAGATCCCAGAATCCACCAGAAGATTAAACGCTTCAGGACCAAACAGGCCCAGATGAAACACCTGTTCACTGAGGTAACTCAACATCACCATCATCTACTTGCTATAATTAAGCCAAGTGGTCATGAAAATGTAAATGTGATTAATTCATGTGTCTCGCACACATTCATGATGATGTCAAAGGTGCTTTAGAGGTCAGCAGGTTAACTCTAACATGCTGTAACTAGGCAACATCTTGACAAACGAAGGAACATAAATTAGTCTTAAGTGCATAATTGGGTTTTCACGACAGGCGATTTGGGGCGGTGTCTGCAGGTCTGTCGTAGTGAAGAAAGAGCTGAGCCATCTCTGAATTTACCAGATGCTCTACGTTCCCACTCTCATCTGTGGCCATGAACTTTGACAAGTGACTAAAAAAAGATTGTGACTACAACTGGCTGAAATGAGCTTCCTCCACAGGTTGGCTGGTCTCTCCCTTAGTGATAGCACGGTCATGTGGGGGGAGCTTAGTAAAAGCCACTGCTCCTCTGCGTGGAGTGGTGCCTGTTGAGGTGGTTTGGGCAGCTAGTAGCCTAGCTGCCCTCTTGGACAACTCCCAGGTGAGGTGTCCGGGAGGAGATCGCAAGGCAGAGTCAGAACACCATGGATCTCTCAGCTGGACTTGGAACGCATTGGAAGAGATTGAGGAGGTTGCTAGGGAGAGGGAGGTCTGGGTTTCCCTGCTTAGGGTGCTGCAGCTGCGACCTGCCAGTAACCCCCCTTCCACAATCATTTGAAGCAAATGAGGGCACCCAAATCTTTGCTAAAGAAATCTGGGTGGAAGGCCACGAGCCAAACAGAAGTGTGCTAAAAAAAAATGTAGTTTGTTGTCATCGGTCTTATAGTAACTTCAGATATTAAAATCTCTCAACTCTCTGGCTGCAAATGAAGCAAACAGCTGCCAGATATATTTCTGTAAAAAAAACTGTTTACTTGCCATTTTTCTTTATTCTGAGTTTGTTCCATCTGGACTAGTTGGACTAATATTATAACACCGAAACATTTTGTTGCAAATAATTTACTCTTAAATAACTTTTCAAGGGGAAAAAGAATGAGCCTTTGAATTGCAATACTGGCTGTGTAAGTTTAGAATGTGGGGCCAGCTGGGTGGAGGCCTCAGGGCCAACACAGGGATCGCTGTTGTTCCCTCGATGCTGATGGACTAAGTGGTTTGGTGGACGTATAAATGGATGGATGGAAAACACAGTTGGTCTCAGGGGGCCTTTTTGCTGCTAAATCTGATAAATAAATAATCAATTGTAGCATAAAGTAAATATAGACTCTGTTTCTAACATGACATGACGTACGGCCTTTAATGAATTTTACAGCCTTATAAAAATGACCCCTGACCTGATTAATAATGAATAATCAGCAATCATTTGGTGTCTCTCGTCATCTCCTCTCATAGCCCGATGAAGACTTATTTAACCCGGACTATGTAGAGGTGGACCGAGTGCTGGAGGTGGCTGTTACCACAGACACCGAGACGGGAGAGGTGGGTAAACACACAAACACATACGCCCTCTCAGAGCCGCGTTTGAAAGCAATTATTACTGAAGGTCATCAGTGATGCTTGAGCATTGTCAGTGATGAAGCGCACGACACACACCCACACCCACACCCACACACCTGCTATGTTTTTTTGTCGTAGGAGGTGACCCATTACCTCGTTAAGTGGTGCAGTCTGTCGTATGAAGAGGCGACGTGGGAGTTGCAGGAGGACTTGGACCCAGAGAAGATCAAAGAGTTTGAGGAGATCCAGAAACTGCCAGCAGACCTGCGACATGTTGTGAGTAAAGACAAAAGAGAAGAGGAGTGAGAATGAGAGGAGGGAAGTTTGATGCAGCTCTGAAATCACAGCCTTTTCAACAGGTCATGTGGTATCTCATTTCAAAATAAGGTACCAATTGCTCTGTAAGCTCGGTGAAAACCTTGAAGCACATCAAACAAACTTAAAAACTGGTTTACCTAATTAGCTCACCTAAGTTTGACCTCTTAGTAATGTGTTATTTTTATGACAAAATCTTGACTTTTATGTCTTTGTAAGGTTGTGGATATTGCATGTAGAACTTTTTGAAGTGTAAATTAAATGCAAAAAAATCTATAAATCCATACATCATCACTAGCCAGGAGAAGATTTTACCCAGAATGCACTGCAGATATGTCCTGATAGTAAGCCTGTTTCTCTTCGTTGCACTGTCTTGCATCCTGTTGGCCAATACATGAATCTTTGTGCCGTCAACACTTTTCAGTGACTGACATAATTATCCTGTCATTTCCACTCACGGCAGCTCAGAGGAGTTGGAGGATGTAGCAATAATGTGATCCTTCATGTAGAGTGAAGATGAATTATTTCTTATGTTATAATAGTAATTGTACTGCACTCAGTCTCTTTACATTTTGTAGGCATTTTTCTACCTCTAGAAGTGGAAGATGACATCTTATTTCCCTTCTGAGTGCCTTTTTTCCTTTCAAATTTTAATTTCTGAAAAGATGTAGAGGCATGGAGTCGTCTTAAATCATCTTAGATAAATAGTAAAAAAAAACATTTGCATGTCGAGGTTTAGTTATTGGAAAGATCATAGAAAAAAAGAGAATCAGCACAACACCATTATAGCTTTCATCTGCTGAACAGAGAACCTTTTCTGCCCACATCTCTACCACCGCTCTCCCTCAGACTCACCATATGACCTTGTTTTCTTTGCCGGTGCTAATGAGTGCTAATACAGTGCGAACACTCGGTGCTGTGTGAGCTTGTCTTCTTCAGGTTTTGTGTTACTTTTTTGTGAGAAAACACTGTTTTTTTGTGAGGAAAAAGTGTATTCATTATTTAATTTGGATAAAAGAAAGTGTCAGTTACATCTACTAATGGCTTATTAACGATCATAGTTTTTTATCTTTAATCTGATTTGATTAATAGAGAATAAATACAGAATTAGTTAATAAATCACATATCAGCGCACCAGCAGCACTTAATGTACATTTCTGTGTGTTTTTCTTATAGGAACGACCATCTCCTGAGAAATGGCAGAAACTGGAGCTCTCCAGAGATTACCGGAATGGAAACCAGCTCAGAGAGTACCAGCTAGAGGGAATGAACTGGTTACTGTTCAACTGGTACAACAGGTGAATACTAAGTTTACTCATTGCGCTTTGGCCAGTGTGTAGAGTAGAGCAAACAAAAGCTAACATGAAAACTCACTGAACACAAAAAACACAAGTGATCTGACAGCAGGAAGCTGAGCACCTTCTTTTTTGACATTTGACTGAACAGCAGAAAAAAAATCTTGAGTAAATAATGAAAGTTAGTTTGACTAGACTCAGTGCTGCGTGGACACACAAACCCTGAGTTGAAACACCATAAAAACATCAGTGACACGGCGTGCTTGGTCACTCTGCTAAATTAAATGACTCACTCAGCACTTGACATTTCTCAAGCATTCTTAATAAAATGGTATCACATACACACCTGCTACATTAGGCAAGACCTTTTTATGACTTCATTCTGCTACCTTCATCTTGACTAACCCTGAAAAGTCTGTCAGCCTGACAGACTTTTCTTTCACTGACAGCAAAATCTGTGTTGTAGAAAATCCCTCTGATATTCCATTTTACTATTTACAGCACTGTTGTAGGTAAATACCCTTAGGTGTAGAAATAAGAATGAAGAAGCCTGGATTAATATCAAAACACTTTAAGATAGTATTAAAGTAACATCCTCAACATCTTGTCATTCTAACACATAACCACACAACCACCTATTTTTAAACTTTATAGTATATGTATGATTCAATTTGACCATAAATTAGCATTTTAATAAGGAACATCCGTTTTTCCTGAGACTCATTTATGGCCCAAGAGTTCACATAAATATCATCAATGTGTCATGTTGAGAATAATGCATTAATTAGCTTAATTACTGTATCAATTTGCATTAATGAATGTATTTCCTGTGTTTAGTATTGTTATGGTGGTCCATGTGAGAGACATTCCTGTTTTTTTTTCTTTAATCTTAGAAAAAACTGCATACTGGCAGATGAAATGGGTTTGGGAAAGACCATCCAGTCCATCACCTTCCTGTATGAGATCTTCAGCATGGGTATTCGAGGACCCTTCCTCATCATCGCCCCCCTGTCTACCATCACAAACTGGGAGCGGGAGTTCCGCACATGGACGCACATGAACGTCATCGTGTATCACGGCTCACAGATCAGCCGGCAGATGATCCTGCAGTACGAGATGTATCACAGAGACCCGCAGGTAGAGTAACGCCGTCTGTTCCTTCATACAATCCTGATTGATCAGCAAGTCAGCTCTGTGAATTTTTTATGAATTCCGCTTTAAGATGTAAAGGGTAGATAGGTGTCAGGCGGCGTCTGGTCTTTTTTCTTTCTTTGAAGGAATTTTACCCCTCTGAATAAGCTGTGAATCAGAGTGTGTCTGCAGGTCTTGAAAAAGTTTGTACATCTGTAAGAAATTGTATTGAT
The DNA here is from genome assembly GCF_900634625.1 of Parambassis ranga. Lineage (NCBI taxonomy): Eukaryota > Metazoa > Chordata > Actinopteri > Ambassidae > Parambassis > Parambassis ranga. The sequence continues at coordinate 13,725,274 of NC_041026.1, read as the reverse complement.
TTTTTTTTTAGGTTTTTTAGCATTTATTTGATCAATTGGTCTGTGGAGTCAAGCAAAGAACTGAGGATAAGATACAGATTATACATAACTAGGGGTACAAGCTAAAGTTGACCTAGCACCACTGTTGCATCAGTGTATGGGCTGCATGCTCAGCCTGGTGAGCTACCACGTTGCCATAAGTTTCAGTTGGTTGATCCATACCCCAGGAAATTCAACCTGCCCTATTTGATGTCCAAAAATCTCCAAAAACACCAAAATTAAAATAAACATTAACATTGTGTGTTTACGAATCAAGACTAAATCATTTAATCAAAATAATATTTGACACAATGCTGTTAAAAGAAAACAGTAATTGACACAAAGATCCGAATCCATACAAGGATCCCTAGAGAACACATGCAAGTTCTGTAGTACCGACCTCAGAGCAGAAGGTTTTCATTCTCAGACCTGGATTCATTTTAACTGCATTGTTGTTGAGCATCTTTTTGAAGATTGAAGCATTGTAGCATTCTGCAAACACATGTATGATGTACAGTAAAGCTTCTAGACTGGAATCAAAGCTTAACAATAGGATGTGATTTTTTTAGGATCCTGATACTGATACACTGACAGATACTTTTCACTCTGTCTCCCAGGGTAACACTATCCCAGGTGTGCTTAAGTTTCACGGGCTGATCACCACTTTTGAGATGATTATGGCCGACTGTCCTGAGCTGAAGAAGCTGCACTGGCGCTGCGTGGTGATCGATGAAGCTCACCGGCTGAAGAACAGAAACTGCAAACTGCTGGAAGGACTCAAACTAATGAACCTGGTGAGAAATTTGTATAATTTTTCTGTGCATTGTTCTTTCTAGAATTTTTTTTTTGTGGTTAGTTTTCACTTCAGATGCTTTTTATTTTCTCTCCACACTCTAACAGGAACACAAGGTTCTCCTGACTGGAACCCCTCTGCAGAACTCAGTGGAGGAGCTATTCAGTTTGCTGAACTTCCTGGAGCCGCTGCAGTTTCCATCAGAAAGCACCTTTCTAGAAGAGTTTGGAGACCTCAAGACGGATGAACAGGTTCAAAATTTTATGATTTCAAGTTTAGATTTGTTTAGATGCTCTAATGGAATCATCCATGGAATCATCCAAATCCACAACTATTGTAACGTGATCTCAAAAAAGCGAACATTTCAAGCCTGGTTTTAAGGTTGAGAGTGTTGCTTGGCTTTTTTCCAATCAAGGCAAAAAAGTGTTTGTGCTCATTCACACTTCTTCTATTCTCTCCCTCAGGTGAAAAAGCTTCAGGCCATTTTGAAGCCCATGATGCTGAGAAGACTGAAAGATGATGTAGAAAAAAATCTCGCTCCTAAAGAAGAGACCATCATAGAGGTACAGCAGGCCTGTGTGTCTTTTAACAAAATTGTAGAAGATTTTAGCAGCTCATATTTTTACTGTTCACAGATCCTTTTGTTTTTTTTTTTTTTAAACCTCACTCCTTTTGTTTTGGTCGAACGATCACTGACAAAACCTCTATTTATTTGGCTGCAGTAATGAGTCCACTAATTACCACTTGTTTCAATCAGAGTTATTCTAGTCTTTATAGTCTTTATTAGTCTCTTCAGTCACAGCAAAATTCTGAATGATGTTAAAGTTGAATCAACAGCTAATTGAAATGAACAATTGAATGTTTTACAATATGGGCAGGAAGATCCAGAGTCTCATTGGCTGATGTTTTTAGCGTTTTATAGCTTCCACAGATGATTAATATTCCTCGTTTTAATGCGAAACTGCCGAACTAATTGGTTGCTATCGGATTGTAAAGAGAAGTTACACTAATTTAACAAAAAGTGCATCAGAATGGAACATCCTACCCTACCTTTAAGGCCCAAAGACAGTGTTCTACAGTGCAACAGCATAATGTATGATAAACTGTGCAGACGTAATCATCAGGCAGTAAGGACAGACAATGTGAAAGAGAAAATCAGTTTTATGAAGCTGTTACTTTTGTCTTTTGTTTTTGCTGTAGGTTGAGCTGACAAACATTCAAAAGAAATACTACCGAGCCATCTTGGAGAAAAACTTCTCCTTCCTTTCCAAAGGAGCGAATCAGCACAACATGCCCAACCTCATTAACACCATGATGGAACTCCGCAAGTGCTGCAACCACCCCTACCTTATCACAGGTACCAACAAACATGCACAGGGTTATCATTCATAGTTTTGCCTTGACTTACATTCCTACATTTCTGTCTTCTAGGAGCTGAGGAGAAGATATTGGAAAGCTTTAAGAAGTGCCACAGTCCAGATGCACCAGACTTCCAGCTGCAGGCCATGATCCAGGCGGCTGGTAAACTTGTGTTGATTGACAAGCTGCTGCCCAAACTGCTGGCTGGTGGACACAAAGTCTTGGTCTTCTCCCAGATGGTCCGCTGTCTGGACATCCTGGAAGACTACCTCATACAGAGACGGTGAGGACAAAGATGGAGGAAACATGACTAAATAATAATTTAGCGCAGAGAAATTGATGAAATGACCACGTCTGTGTGTTTTCTGCAGCTACACATATGAACGCATCGACGGTCGTGTGCGGGGGAACCTGCGGCAGGCGGCCATCGACCGCTTCTGTAAACCGGATTCGGACCGCTTTGTGTTTCTGTTGTGCACCAGAGCCGGCGGTCTGGGAATCAACCTGACGGCTGCTGACACTTGCATCATCTTCGACTCGGACTGGAACCCCCAGAATGACCTGCAGGTGAGCAGAGACCTGGGCCAATTACCGTCACACGACTAGAGCGTGGGCTGATGAAATGAGTCAGATCAAGGGTTTGTGTGTCCAACCTTTGTTTGATTCTGCTAAGTCGCTGCTCGTCTAAGTCATTTAATGCATAGTGACATTTGTGATGCCTTTCGGTACTGCAATAGTCGGCATAATGTGCGCTTCAAAGAGTGGCTGGAATAATGAAGCGAGTGTGCAGTGTTACAGTGTGAGTATGAATGTTCCTCACAGCTCTGATGCACTTCACGTTTCCTTATCTTGCCAGGTATCAAGGCATCTCAATAGCTCTACAATGATTTCCATTAATGTTTATGTCTTGTTTAATAGTTATTTTTCTGTCAGGGACTTTTGTGTTTGTCTGCCTATTTAGTGCTGAATAAATTATAGTAAACAGTGGTACGCTGGATTCAGCCTGTTAAATTGGCCATGCACATTTAAAAACATGCGGTTACCTTATAAAAACAAAGGAATATTAAAAAGAAAATCAATGATCATTCTATCAAACATTTTTTCATTAAAAAACTTAAGATAAGTTATTAGTGTTGTGAATAGGGATGCACCGAAATGAAGATTCTTGGCCGAAAACCAAAACACTAAAAAAAAACGTATTATGCCAATTATTAGTACCATTGCATTTATGGCTACAACTGTGTACTAACCTCACTAAAATCAAGGCATTGCAAATGCACAACTTAATATTAATGTTTGAAAGTATAGATAAAGCAATTGAAAATATTTATTTAGCACATTCAAACAATGCACAATATAAAATACAATTAACTTAGCTTGATCCCACTCATGTGTACATTATGTGTGTTGTATTTAAATAAAGCGCCAGTGCATAAATAAACATTTTGTCAAATTAAAAAAATGTCCAGCAGAAAAATAAATCTGATGTCACATAAATAGTATAGCCTGTCTATGATTTTTTTTGAGGCGCTCTACTGCAGGATCTGTGCGCTTCTCTGTCTCCAAGTGGGTTCTACGCATCTGCGCGGCCTGGATCATTTCTCGTGCATGCTGCTTTATAGTATAATCTTTAATATTAGTAATAGTTAATAGTTTAATCTTTAATAAATAAATGATAAATACTGTCACGATGAAGTCCAGAGAATCCTATGAGTGTACTTTTCAATGTTTTCACTCCAGTCCGTCTCAACCTCTTTGCTTAGAAGATGCTTTAGTGCTGCGTTTGAAAGAATTAACGTCTGCTGCAGATGCATCCTCCCAACAACATCCTGTTTCGGCCGAGTTGTTTTGGTGAAAAAAGTGTTTTGGCTGAAAACCAAAAATGCACTTTTGGGCCATTTTCGGACGAAAATTTTCGGTGGCCGTAAATTCGGTGCATCCGAAGTTGTGAACATTTGATCAACTGGAAATCCATACCTCTTCTTCTCTGTTGAATGGCTCATGAAATGTGTGTAACTGTGACACTGAATCCCAGTGTGTATGAAAATAAACACAAAACAACACAATGATTCAAATGACGATAGATCACTGATCATTATTTGTATTCTTTTTACATTGCCCACAAGCTTTTACCAGCTACTGTGTTGTGTTTTGTTATATACATTTAAATTTCACATTTTCATCCATTGACAAAATGATTATTTCATTAAACTGCATACAGTACCATCATTGTTGTTCTTCCACACTCCAGAGAGTCTCCTTTAAAAATGAATGAAAGAATATCTAAACTACCAACTTTTTCTAATGGAAAGATACATGTCGGAACATTATTTGAGAGACAGATTCTGTCATTTTTTTCTTTAAAAAAACGGCTAATACAAAGAATATGAGGTGAAGATTGGACCGTTTTGGTACAGCATGTATGGCTAACACTGACAATGACCTGCTCTTACTAAGGGCCTCAGATAACAGTTAAATTACTCTGAATGATCTGCTGTTTAAAGGGTTAAAATGCACAGCAGTAGGCTTTGGTATGGAGTAAGTCTTACATTATGGATTCATTGCATTTATGCATAACTAAGCTTTAATGTCCCCTAAAGCTTTTGTAAAAAAAAAGGATGCAGTAAAGTGCATTAATGTCGTTTGTTGTTGTTTTTCAGGCCCAGGCTCGCTGCCACCGGATTGGTCAGAGCAAAGCAGTGAAAGTCTACAGACTGATCACTAGGAACTCGTATGAAAGAGAAATGTTTGACAAAGCTAGTCTGAAGTTAGGACTGGACAAAGCCGTCCTTCAAGACATCAACCGTAAAGGAAGCCTCAACGGGGTAAGAGATGTTCTCGTTTGAGTGTAAATCGATTGTAAAAGGCTGGTGGGTGTTTTAGCATGTGTGTCTGCTCCTGTCTGCAGGTGCAGCAGCTCTCTAAGCTTGAAGTTGAGGATTTGCTGAAAAAAGGAGCATATGGAGCACTCATGGACGAAGAAGACGAGGGCTCCAAGTTTTGTGAGGAAGACATTGATCAGATACTTCAGAGGCGAACTCAGACCATCACCATTCAGTCAGAAGGGAAAGGATCCACGTTTGCAAAGGTGGAAATTCCTAAAGATAGAAAGCTTAGCCTGGTATCATCAGACAAATGTAATTGGATCAGATCAACCTTGTCAACAGGCTACAGAGATCCTAAAAACATGGGAAACACCTTAAATTGGACTGAATATTTGGAATATTTTGGCATAAAGATCAAATATAAGGAAGCCAAATATTTGTGCTAAGGTTTGCAACCATTGGCAGCTTTAGTGCAAACATTTGGGTAAAAGCCAGGTTCTGTCAAAACCAAGTTCACATCAACCAGAGTCAGAGTCAACATTTTTTTTTCTCACTGTGTGTTTCTCTTTGTACCTCCTCAGGCAAGTTTCATCTCTTCTGGTAACAGAACAGACATTTCTCTGGACGACCCCAACTTCTGGCAGAAGTGGGCCAAGATCGCTGAAGTTGAGATTGATGCCAAGTCAGAGAAGGTACAGGAAAGATTTCAAAATAAAAGCAGGAGTGGATGAATGGAATGAAAAGATCCCTCTCCTCTCCTGTTCTAACAGATGGCCTTCCTTAATGAATGAAACAGATTGCACTCCAAACAAATGTCCTTATGCACTGTGTGTGTGTGTGTATGTGTGTGCACCATCATTTGGGCTATGAATCCTGAAACAGTAAACAACCCTCATGTTTAGGTTTTTTATGTCATCGGGTGTATTTCTCTTTAGATAATTTACAAACATTCATAGATTCCTATCCTTTGTTGCAGGAGTCCCTGGTGATAGACACGCCCCGGGTGAGAAAACAGACTCGTCATTACAACTCTTTTGAGGATGATGAGCTGATGGAGTTCTCAGAGCTGGACAGCGACTCAGAGGATCGGCCTTGCCGGACTCGTCGCCTAGGTGAACGAACTCGGCGCTACCTCCGTGCAGAATGCTTCCGAGTGGAAAAGAACCTGCTCATCTTTGGGTAGGTTTTCAGAAATCTTCTTCATTCATATACTGTAGGGCAACATATTAGAGCGGCAAGACACAGACAGTGCAGAATATAACAGAGTAGTTCCCTCTTTGACAGTGCTCCTTTGCATGCAGACATGACATCCTCACAGTCTGACGTCCCTCTCTGACACCCGTCAGCCTAAAAATGAAATTACTCCAGTATCCTGTGTAATGACATCTTAACACTTTTCAAGATGTTTTATGTTAGCATGTTTTGTTAGCTCAAGTGTAAACATAGAATAAAAAAAACAACAGACACCTAATCTGTATCACATGGGAATAGATCTATTTCTGTAACCTGCTAATTTTCCTGTTTCTCTCTCATTTTCCCCGCCCCCTGTCCTTTTTTATTTTCACTCCTCGTCTTTCAAGCTGGGGTCGGTGGAAGGACATCCTAAACCACGGGCGTTTTAAATGGCACCTGACAGAGAGAGACATGGAGGTGATTTGCAGGTAAGCCGTGCTTTTTGAAATGAAAAGTCTTCATCCTCATCATTGTTAGAAGCAGCCCCTGATTGTTTCTGCTGTGCAGGGCTCTGCTGGTTTACTGCCTCAAACACTACAAAGGTGATGACAAGATCAAGAGCTTCATCTGGGATCTGATCTCACCCACCAAGGAAGGCGACGATCAGGCGCTCCTCAATCACTCTGGTGAGCCTTTTATTAGATGTCTACCTTCCTAAAAGGTTTTCTTACATGAAAAATCAATGACCAGCATTTAAATCTGTGAAACTGCAAAAAAATAAAATATTTTATTTAATATTTTCCCCTCTGACTCAGGTTTATCGGCTCCTGTTCCTCGAGGCAGGAAGGGAAAGAAGCTAAAGAATCAGCTGAATGTTCCTGAGCTGAAGAATGCTGATTGGCTGGTCCACTGTAACCCTGAGGTGGTGCTGCAGGATGAGAGCTACAAGAAACACCTAAAACAACACTGCAACAAGTCAGTGGATGAGCTGCTATACTAATTCCAATTAGCAGGATTTCAGTCATTTCAGTGTTCGGTCATGTATCATTAATGACCAGCTGCTTAGAAACACCACAATCGGCAGCTTTTAAGCATTTAGTGTCATCTGAAGTTGGGGTATGGTGGCTCACGCTTAAGGTTCAGACATTTTGAATTCATAATTCTTCTGTAACAGTGGTAAAGTTATTGTAAAGTAGGAAGAAATAAAACAAAGAAAAGACATTAAACGCTTTATTCAACAGCTAAACAGAAGACTTTTGAATTCTCTGATTTGACATCCTTTAATGGTTACTTTTGTTCTGACTCCTCAGGGTGTTGCTGAGGGTGCGGATGCTGTACTACCTAAAGGTGGAGGTTCTGGGAGAAGCTGCCAATCAAGCTCTAGAGGGGATTCCTGCCAGGTATGAATGCTTGATGTGTCTACTGACTCTTGCGCTGGAGAGATATAAACATGAACACTTACTGATGTATTGATTTGTTCAGCGCTTTTGGCTTCCTGCTCAGTTTATATTATTACCAATCTGAAGCTGCAGCACTGAGCCTGAAATAGTTAAAAATATAGTTTGACAGATTTCTGCCTGACTGTCTGTGCTTCTGTTGTCAGTTTCCTGACACTGTCAGCGCTGACTGACAGACTGATTGTTTGTGTGTCTGTCAACAGTAAACTCGAGGTGTCACTGCCCGACATCGACTACATAGAGATCCCGGTGACGTGGTGGGATGCAGAGGCTGACAAGTCTCTCCTCATAGGAGTCCACAAACACGGTGAGGACAGGTGTCAACCAACACTTAGTGTCATTTCTGTCATGCACATGTGATGATGAGCATTTTTCTTTCGATTTAAAGGTAGTTCAGATGTTACATATTTAAAAACGCTCATGTGACACACAAAACAGTGATTCAGGAAATAAACATGGATGCTATGCGTTTTTGCATGCATGTGCTTGGGTTTTGTCAGCCCCCATACTTCTGTTGTGTTGTGCTGAAGATCAGATCAGAAACTGGATTAAAGAACCTGATTTATTGTGAGCTTGTTAGCAGAATTGTGAATTACGTTTTGTGTTTCAATGTGTCTGTCTGGTGATTTTTGTCTTCGGACAGGATATGAGCGGTATAACGCCATGCGTGCTGATACAGACCTGTGTTTCCTGGAAAGAGTTGGGATGCCAGACGTCACAGCGCTGTCAGCCGAACAAGGAGGAGGGGAGGGGGCGTCTGAGGTGACTGACAGGTACGGGCCACAAACACACACACACAACTTCCAAACATGTTTAAAAGCTGTTCTTTGTCCTAAAATGATTGAAAACAATATAATTACAACCTTAAATTTGGTTTTGACGCGTAGACCCTCACGTGTCGGTTGATGCAGTGTTTGCTGGTGCACATACAACAACATAGCGATACATTGCAGACAGCTTTGGTGCCCTTGTTCCCATTTATGATGGAATCTCAGTTTGTATTTCACTCATAATGGAGGACTGTCCGTGTGAGGGTCTTTGAACTCTGACACACAGCAGTGCTGTGCTGCAGTACATGTCTGAAAGCTTCTTCAGTCTCTGTAATTCCACTTCCTCCTTCCAGTCTTCTCTTCTTTTTACTGCCGGCTGTAGTGTTCACAGTAGGCTCCGGCTCTGGTGTGAAAAACACATCCTGTCGCCTCTAATGCCAAGTTTGTTTTTGTTGACGCTGCCACCTCTCTGCCCACACACGCGCTTTACATACTAAGTGTGAAGAACTTGAATAAAAACACATAGGCGCACATTAATATGTGAAGTTATTAAGGTTCTGTTAAGTCAGTTTATTTTTGTATTGGCTGCCGACAAACTGAGTTGACATACAAATTTAACGCCCTGCTGAGCTCCGCTAACAGGTGCACGCTTCTTCTTCACAAGAAGTGTCAAAGTAGTCTCAAGACTTTTAAGAAGAACCTACAACTGACAAAAGCCATAAAGGAATAAGTGACAGATAGTGAGTGAGCCAGAGGAAAAGATGACAGAGGAAATGCTGTGACTGTGGGAAATTTATTTTCTGGGTGCTGCTGCTGCTGCTGCTGATGGCAGCGCTCTAAAGATGAGACATGCATTTCAACAGGAAGCTTTGATCCTCTTCCTGAAGGTAATTGAAGATGCCATTCGCTTTGTTACCTGTTCAGCCTGAAGCTGCTCCCAGTTGTGCGCCGCTGCTGTGTAGCAGGAAGATCTACTCGTCTCAAAATGTTAACTCTGCAGGGTTCCCACATGGCTTTGGAACAGGATAGTAAAAAAATACAGACGTGCAGCGGTGATGTTAGAAGGGTGAAACTGTGCATGCAGAAACAGAGTGATAGGAACTGTAGTTGCACAGGTGCTTTACATTCGAACAGTGCTTCCTGAAGAGTGAATGCTTTCATCTGCAAAGAACAGGTGTGGAAAACAAACATGACATTTAGGAGGCCTAAAAGTTTTGAAATGTTGATGGGAAGTCTTGAAAAATGTTTAATCAAAGAAGCGTGCACTGTTCATTTCTTTGAGTTTGCAAATCTGTCTCAAAATTATTAAAAAGTGACCCAATAAAAGACATAAAAAAGATAATTGATTGGTTGCATGACAAATAAGAATTTTTTCAAGTTATAAATTAACAAAGTTTGGAAGATTTTATCCTGCGTGAATAGAGATGAATTTTTGTTGATTAATAAGATTACAGTGTATTACATTTTGTGGCAACCTCCATTAAGCCAATGCAGAAGTTTTAAAAATGCAGTTACACACTGCAACCTCTAGGGGCTGGTTCCAAAAGCGTGTCAATCCCCATAGAGTTCATTGTTAAAATGGGCTATTTTACAGCAGAAATAAGCATGTTTACAGGCTGGTTCTGTTCTCTATTCATAAGTTTCATTTTGTGACAGCTGTACAGGTGGTGAATTATTATTATTTGTAATTCACTTGTTTTAGTTATGTTAGGACTTGGGTCTTTGAGTGACAGGAAGATGCAGTATCACAGTGCAAGCTTCTGCTTCTGTGACTGCCTGCTTCAGCTCCACTCACACTCCACCCCTTTGTTCATATTTTAAATTTTGGTGTACTGTGGCACTGCCAGCATTGTGATGGTTGGAGCCTCCTGGAGCCACCCACAGGGACTCAAAAAAGTGCTTCAGAAACCTACGAGTGATGTCAGGGAAGCTTTGTCCATACTTCTTTACCATTAATGATTTTATAGATGCCCTTGGAATTTAACAAATGTGTTTCTCCTTCATCAGACAAAATGATGATCCACATACAAACACACTGACATGGTCTCATGTTGTCTACTTTAAGGGATGGTGTTTCACCTTCTAAAATGTGCTTCATGTCTCTCATTAAAATGTTTTCTGTTCTTATCTAGTTGTGAATATTTTTTTAGGGCTGTAAATGTGATGGTTTTTTTCCTTCTTTTCTTTCATTTCATGCCTTGAGGATGTAATCTCATGTTGAGCTGCTTTGTTGTTGTTATAAATGTCCTTTTTGTGTCTTGGGAAATTCCATCTACTCACTGCTTTTAAAACAATCTAATTGATCTTCAGGTCACATGCTGACAGATCCTAATCTAAAAAAGTTCTTTGTTGTTGTTTGTCTGTGTCTTTATGTTGAGATAGATTTAAATTGTTCTGTCATCTTGTTGTTTTCACTGATGTGCAGTTGGCTTGCTGTGTGTTTACACTTCCTGTTTAACGCTGTTCTTACATGTGCTGCCTTCAGTTGTACAATGGTGGAGCTCAGTGGGACATTGTAACCATTATTAAAGCTTTTCTCCTTCTGTCTGCTGCTTCTTTTTCAGTGTGTGCAAACCTGAGGAGACAAAGGACAACAATGAAGGCAAAGCTGATGGTGGGGAGGATAGAGACGAGAGCAGCAAGGTGAGGAGACATGATCTGTCTTTGGCTTTTATGCTGTCTGAGAGAATGATTGTTGCTGACAGCTGCATATACTTGAGTTATTGTTCAACAGATTCTCTTCCTAAATTTACTCATTTTGTCCAGTGGTCATGGAGCATACAAATCCCTCCTTATCAGCATTTTGTAAAGTGGTCTACAGTCATCATCACTGAATTCTTTCTTCATCTCAGTTAAGAGGTGCTGTAGCCTAAAGGTGCCAAACAAGGTTGTGGGCAGGTGATGGGCAAATCAGAATTATTTTTCTACTAGTTGCTGATGTCCATTTTTTTAGGCACTGATGACTTGCAATTTTCAGTTACCTGAGCAAAGAATCACTCACCTTATAATGAGAACTGTGTACCTCATCTACTTTCATTTTAGTCCATGAACTTATCAATTACCCCTCATTGGATGATAATTTTGGTGTCTTTTACTCACAGGGAGAGGAGACCTGCTCCAGCACTGACACCTCTGACAAGCCCGACAGCACAGGTCCAGGTGAGACTAACATTGAAATACATGCTTTACTTGTAAAATAAAGAAAGAGGCATCCTCACGTTTAAGTTTAGCCTCCATAAAACCTTTCGGCGATGGCCCTAAGACATTAAAGCTGTCAAAAGCTGAAATCATTTCTTACATCTCCACCTCTCCTCTGACAAAAGGAGCTTTCCCATGACGTTTCCAAACGAAATTAATTTCACCTTGCTGCTAAAGTCTTTATTTTACCAACTGCTCTGTAGAGAATCGGGGTGGTCTAACAAATGAAATGAGTTTTTTTTCAAGATGTAATGGGGCTCTCAGTCTCAGTGGGTTCATTTCATAGACAGCTAATTGTCAAATGGGCTCTGGAGAAACAGATGGGAAAGCATCCATACTTGGATACTAATACCCTTATACCCATTGTTCTGGTGTACATGGGGGATTTAACAGATAATATTCTGATTTGTCTTTTCTCCACAGACTCTCAGATTTCAGGCGACTTGTGTGTTCAGGATGTCAGCACAACCACAGTAGGAACCGGGACTGGGGTGGCTGCTCTCCATGTTGTTCAAGCTCGACCCATGTGGCCTACTGGTCCTGCCTTGACGGCACGTTTACGCCGCCTGATCACCGCCTACCAGCGCTTCACAATACGCCGTGAGCCGCTGCTCAGGCACGAATACCTGCTCCACGATGGACTCGTTGGTATGGGGATCGGAGGAGCCGGAGCCACTCATAGTCATCACACTGGCGGGCCGCTGGCTTGGCAACTGGGTGAAGAGCTGAGGAGGTGTTCTGTCGTCGCTACAGAGCCAGACCCACTGTTTCTGGAGTGGCAGAGAAGGTAACAATAACAGGTCTTTGTATTGCATCAAGAAGTCTACAGGCTCTTAAGTATCTTAAGTACCGTATTTTATATGTTATATCTGTTTTTGTTCTCTGTCTGTTTAAGGTGGACTCGTCGAGAGCAGGCAGATTTTTACCGCACCGTATCATCCTATGGGGTGGTGTATGACCCTGAGAGGAAAACATTTGACTGGTCCCAGTTCAGAGCGTTGGCCCGTCTGGAGAGGAAGACTGATGAGAGTTTGGAAAGATACTTCAACTCCTTCGTCAACATGTGCAGGACAGCCTGCAAGCTTCCTCCAAGGAAGGAAGAAGGTAATGTATAACATATGGTTAACTAATCAAACCCTTCCTGTTTAGTCGGAAAGTTCCACAAGTTTAAGCCTGTCTTTCTCTAGAAACCTACAGTTGAACTTATTTCATTTGATTGACATGATGAGGGGGAGAGGGTCCCATTGAAGACCTCATGTTCCTTTGGACCTCATAATTAGAAACAGTACAGATGTCTGTTGGTGGAAGGATCCATTTAATGTTTATTGACCTCTCATTCATATGTGATGTAGAAATTGCATGTCAAATGTAGCCTTAAAATTGTGATATTTTATTAAAATTAATATGTCTTTATTTAAACTAACTTTAAAACAAATGCTTTTGCATTAGCATATTCTGTTCAAAGCAAAAAAAAAAAAAGAATCTGCACTTCAGTACAACTAGAAAGCCATGCATGACTCACTTGCACTACTCATCAGCAGTCACGTGTCAAAAAGTCAGCCAGTTATTTGCTGTCTTCAGGCTGTTTTGCAGTCGATGAGCAGAGTAAAAGCTGGAATAGTTAAATGTGCACCTTCCATTTTTTTCCCCAAGCTTGTTAACACCTACTTGCCTCATGATTGACAACATGTTATAATATTACTTAAACACACACATATTTTAATCTGCTGTACGTGTATGTGGGATGTATTGCAAACTCTTTTATGCACAAACATGCTGCTTTCCTCTCTGCATCCTTCACACCTTCTTCACTGCATCAATGCCGAGGCTGACTGTATGTCTTTTTTTTATTTTCTGCTCTTCCTCTCCCTCCAACTGTTTTCTCTCAGGGTTGGTGGATCCTGCTGTGCTGGTGGAGCCTCTGACAGAAGAGAGAGCAGCCAGGACGTTATATCGCATCGAGCTGCTGCGCAAGATCAGAGAGCAGGTGGGTCCTTTGAAGAAACAAAGCGTCATCATAAATAGTTTTTGTTTTCACCAATTCAAGTTATTAATTGAGCTGAAAATTGATCTAAAACATAGGTTCTCAATGTGCGGCCCGCAGGCCAATGGCGGCCCACAGAAAATTTTTTTGGCGGCCCGCAATGAATTATGTGAATTTGTGTTATGATATGAATTTTAAATGACCTAAAATGTCCGGAACTCAGCGTGGTAGTAAATTGTTTTACGGGGGACGTTTTTAATTGTTGCACCGCTGCTCACGCATGGAGCAGAGCACAGGTATTAGTGGAGTTGTCGGTGAGAATGGACAGGGGACGTTCTGAAGCAGGAACTTGTGTAAAAGTCTTCACATGGCTCTCAGCGCACATCGCGCACACACAAACAGGTTTTGGAGACTTTTGGAGACGCTAAACAGCAGCAGAAGCAGCAGTTAAAAGAGGTGAACAAGGAGCAGGACGATGTTGCTACTGTTTGGTATTTCACGGCTTTGCCTGTTTCCCCAAATATTTCCGCTTCATACATGTTCACCTGAACTGCTGCGTCTGCCGAGGATTAGCAGCGAAAACCTGTATGTGTGTGTGGCGCTGCGTGCGCTCCGTATGAGCAGTTCTGTACCCTCGTTTCTCATGAAGTATGAAAAGTCCGGTCCAAACGGATCTTGCTCTTATTTCTGCCACCTCAGGAACACGAACAGATTTCTCTGTCCTCGTGGAGTATTTAACAAGCTTCTGTCACGTCACTCCGCCTCCTTCATCTAGTCTGTGTTCACTCGAAGCCACGAGTGAAGCTGAGTATAATTTAACTACCCCCCCCCCAATTATTTATAATTATTTTTAAAACAAAAAAAATGAGCATTCTTTAATCGTAATTGTGGAAAAACCCTCAAGTAATCACGATACTACTGGATATTAAATAATAACCCACAGCCCTGCTGTATTACATGTAGTACTAATGTGGATTTTTTTTTTGTACAATTCTCATGACCTGGAACAGGGTAACCACTCTGCAGTAATTCTTCTCACAATCAATGCAGTTAACACGTCATGCATGAGGAGAGAAAATACTGTCACATACTGGAAACCGTTATAATAATATAAAAATACCGTGATCTAGAATTTTGGTCATACCGCCCAGCTCTAATCCCCGGGGATTTTTTGTGCATAACAATGTTTCCCCATATGTGTTTATTGCACATTACTGGATACAGACCAACAAATGTAAACTGAAGAGATGCAACTGGTTCATTAAATTTACTACATGTGTATTTTTTTTCTTTTTTCATTTTCTGTCATTGGCGGCCCTCAGTCCAGTGTCGGGTTCATAAATTGGCCCTCAGCTATCAAAATTTGAGAACCCCTGATCTAAAACAAGGCAACAGTATACTTGGGTCTGAGTTGTTTCATTGGTTGATGGTTGTTTTTTTGTGGCAAAAGTAGTTTCTTTAATATTTGTGTACATGTTGCCAAAAAATACGTGTTTTAACTGTATTTTTGTCATAACTAACTTAACACTCTTAAAATGTATGGCATAGATGTTTTGTAACAGCTAGGACAAGAACTACCCTGCATTCAGTCTGTCAAAGCTCACAAACTGTTATTTCTATCCTTTTCTCAGGTTCTCCGTCACCCATTACTTTCAGCACGCCTCCAGCTGTGCCGCCCTTCCCTCTACCTCCCTGTCTGGTGGGAGTGTGGCAAACACGACCGCGACCTCCTCATTGGGGCGGCACGCCACGGCCTGAGCCGCACTGACTTCTACATCCTGAATGATCCCCAGCTGAGCTTCCTCGAGGCTCATAGGAACTATGTCAGGGGCCACCCTGCTCATCTTCATCCTCAGAGTCACCATCACCATCCAGGCTTGGCTACTCACCCCATTATCTCATCTTCATCCTCCTCCTCATCTCACCCGCACCCTCACTGCTGTATCTACGATTCAGGACTCAGCCGCCACTCCCCTCAGCCACCTGAATATCCACACCAGTCGTCCCACCACCACCATCACCACCAGCAGCACTCCGTGGCTCCTTCTGCTCCCTCCCCTACTGCATCATCGTCTTCTCACCCTCATCTTCATCCTCCGCCTCTGGATGCCCACGATTCGGCCTCACCTAGTCTGGGAATCGTTTCTGGATCACGGGGAGATTTCCTCGACTGTCCACCTTTAGATGAATCTCTGGAGCTGGGGGACAGCATGTCTGCGGAAGCTTTACACGGAGGAAAGGCTTCCAAGGATGCCCTCAATGGCTTCCCATTTAACTCTGCTGCCGGAGGTCAAAGCATGCTCAACTCCTACGGTGTGGGTGGTGCAGACCTGGATTCAAAGCTACGGAGTGACGTGCTTGTTGGAGAGCAGGGCTCTTCAGAGGAAACAGGACTGATGGCGCCATCAGTGGAACTGGATCAATTACAGGTTTGTCTTTTTTTCTATTCCTCTCCTTTAAAACATACCTTTACTTTTCTGTCCTTTACCTATTTACTCTGAAATGACTTTCAGGCTCCCTGGGACAGTACAGACCACACCAGTCCTGCTCACCATATGTTCAATGAATCTGATCCAATTCTGGGTCCAGCCACATTAGAGGCTGGCTTTCTAGAAGAGGAGGATGAGGAGACACAGGCAGGAGACAGAGGAGGGGAGGAAGGCGGAACTCTGGAGGAGTGTTTAGGCCTCCCACCGTCATCCTCTCCCTCCCATCCATCAGCAGGAGACTCTGTAGAGCCGCTGTCTTCCAGTTACATGCTCTTTAAGGTTGCCATCCTGTCTTTGTGTCATATGTTTAAGTAGAACTAAATTAAAATTCTGCAAACCAATAACATTGCATTTGTGTTTTTAGGACATTGGTGTAAATGAGGAAGCCAGCGCAGATCAAACGGACCTATCGGCAAGCCCACCTCTGCCCTACGTTGCCCCTCCTCCCCTTTCTTTGTCTGACATCACTGCCCACAAGCCGCAGGACGGGCTGGGCCACTCTGATGTCTCTGAAAGCCTGACCAATCCTGTGGAGGAAGGGGAGGAGCAGGAAGGAAGTGCCGGGTTCGAGTTTGATGACAAAGAGGATGAAGAAGTAGAAGACCTGTCAAGAGAGACCATGGGGCAGAATGTGGAGCAACGGGTGGAATGTAATTCACAACCAGGTATGTGAAGGGTTTCATTTATCTGTAGCACGCCCTCCTTTTTTATGTTCTCGGTTTACCAGAGAGCTGATAATAATTATTTATATCAGTCAATCAAATTAATTTATAAACTGGCTGTAAATTTGATAACGATGTGTTTCTATTGGGTCTAGCTGATAGATCAGTGACAGACTTGTATTAAAAAAAGATAAAACTGTTGAAGACAATATCTGAAATATCACCTTGTTTTACATTTAAAAGAGCAGGACTGCATGCTGCTATCCAGCCGTACTGATTTTGACCTGGACACATGGAGAGAAAGGCTAATGTTGCTTCATATATTGTGTAGGTGTGGACCAAAGTTTGGCAGTCTTAAATCAACCCATGGATGTGCCAGAGATGGATGGGATAGAGGCTGAACCGAGCCTGGAAGAACAGGAGGAGGGGAAGGAGCTCTCTCAAGATGATCAGGGGCGCTTTGACCAACCAGAGCCTAAGGACAGCTTGACTCAAGATGTGCATCCATATCTCGGAAAGCTGGAACAGGAGGACAGTCTGGTTTGTCCTGAGTCGATAGAAGAGCCTGTGGAGGAGGTGGACGGCTTGATTTTGTATCAGACGGTGGAGGAACAGACATTGGAAAATTCTCTTGACACCGAGGAGCTTATGGAAAGCTCAGCTGGAGAGTTGGTGGAAATAAAAGGAATTCTAAAAGATTCCAGAGATGGTGGTCCAGTGAATTGCACAGATCTCACAGATCAAGTCGACGACGTGTCAGAAGGTCAGGTGGATCATGTTTCTCTGATTGATCTTGCAGTGGCACAACACTGTGATGAAACAGTAGAAAAGAAACAATCAGATTCCAAAAACAATGAGATGGAGGATATTTACTCAGAATACGCTCAGCCCCTCTGCCCTTTGGTCTCATCTCCCACCATACCGTCGGCTGAAACCCCCAGTGAGAATGATGGCAGCACAGAAGTTCCCATGGATCAGGATCATTATGAGTGTCCAGCTGAAGACCTGAACTCATCAGATGGCAGCAGAGACTGTACGAACAGAACTCTGACCTTCTCAATTGATCAAGACAGTAAAAACAATCTTCTTGATCAAAATGAATTAAAAATTTCACCCATAAACAGCCTTGACACAAAACCAACTGATCTTAAATTCCCACTACCTGAAGACAAGAAACCAGAGCAATTAGTTCTGCCAGTGAAGGTGGAGCAGACAAAGACAGAGACCACCGAGGGTGTCTGCCCGGACGTCTCTGAAGTGAAACATGCTCATTTTTTCTCCTACTGTGTGAAGTCAGAAAATCTGGTGACCAAAACTGAGCTGTTAGAACATCCTGTTAAACCTGAAACTCTGGAGACCAAACCTGAAGATCTAAGCCTTCCTATGAAGCCTGAGAATTTAGACACTAAGCCTGACGTCCTCCAGTTTGCAGCCTACTCAGACAGCAGTGAGGACAAACCTGAAGTCAAACCATTAGCTCTGGGCTTAGCAGCTTATCCAGATGCTACCACCCTTAAGACTGAGGCAAAACCTGAAGGTTTGGGGTTAACTGCCTTTCCTGACCAATCTGCTGTCAAGCCTGAAGCCAAGACAGAGGGTTTGGGGTTCACAAACTACCCAAACAGCTCCGAGATTAAACCTGAGACCAAGCCTGAGGATGATGAGCTAAAACAAGAGATCCTGGAAGCTGACAGCACAGTTCTGACCCCAAAGTTGGAGCAGGTGGATGGACTAGCGGACACCTCGGAGAGTCTGGCAGTGAAAGGTCAAGTAAAGGAGGAGAGGCCAAGTACACCAGGTAAGATTTTCTAAATTTTATGTTGTTGTAAAACCGTAGAAACACAAATTCAGCATGAAGTCTGAGTTTATTCTCTTCCTCAGTCGCTGTTTTGGAAGGTTACGCCAGCAGCCCCAGGTTTGCGACTCCCATCTCCATGTGTGAGATTCCCGACAGCCTCCATGAAACCAGGGAGCCAACCATCGCTCAGCTGCTACAAGAAAAAGCACTTTACTCGTTTTCTGAGTGGCCAAAGGTACAAGAGGCTCATTTATACCTTAGATGTGCCTGTATGTTGCATGACATGTTCAGCAGTAAATGTTAGTCTCAACAAATGTTTTCATCAGAACGTCTTCTCTGTATTTTAAATATATTACTTGTCCTGAGGTACCCAATACTCTTCTATGATTGTTTTCCAATTTAAATAAGTGCCATTCATCTTCTTTATGTTGCTTAGTTCATTGCTTTGCTGATGTATTACCCCCTACAGGACCGAGTGATCATCAACCGCCTAGACAGCATCTGCCATGCCATACTGAAGGGGAAATGGCCTTCGTCAAGTGAGCAGTATGACTCACTCGGGTCCCTGGCTGCTAACTCGTGCCTGGCCAACAGCTTAGCTCAGCACCACCAACACCGGGCAAGTTTCCTCCCTACCACGGCCCAGAGCTCTGTCACAGGACAGCCCAGAGTGCAGCAGGCAAATCAGGGACTGGGCTTCTCCATCCCTCCCCCTCTCACAAGACTACCTAAGGTGAGAACCTTCCTACAATGCGATGAATTTAGTTCCTTTGTTGTACATGTCAATGTATCATCTGTCTACATTTATCTCTCTCTCATATCATGGTTCATACCAGTGGTGTCCAGTTTGCATGCAATGCGAATAGGCTGACTTTGACTAATGTCAGTTCATAAGAAATATTATTCATTTGTGCCACATACAGAACTCTTATTATTGTTTATTGTAATTTTAATTGAACAGAACACCTTCAAATGAGGTTGCATATACTGCATATATGTGTCAGGTGTGTTTTGACAGCAGAAATCTCTAGACCATTTTAACGTGGCCTGCACCATGGCACGTTTTGCCACCAAAACATCCCCCTTAGAAGTTCCTTCACAAAAATCTTTTAGGGTAGAAAAAAGAAGCAGTGGGTAGTTGCTTCTGAGGAGCTTTGAGAGTTTGGGTTCTGCACTGATTGAGCAGATTCCTTCTAGTCAAACTTTGTTGAAAGCAGAAGATACCTCAAAAACATATCCATCAAAAACAGAACAAAGAAAGGATCAAAGTTAAAGTGAAAATAGACTCAGGCTTTGTTGTTTTATCAGGCTGCAGATTGAGTCAGATGTATTTTTTCCCTCAGTGGTGTAGAAACCCAAAACATGCTGATTATGGGGCAATTTCTGTAAACGATTGTGCCACCTGGCAATCCTGTAGTCAAATAACACAATTATGGATTGGAAGTACAACTTGTTAGGGTACGCATGCAACTGAAAAGTGGCAATCATGCTACTTCCTACCTACCTACCTACCTAAACCTACATACTGGGCACCTCTAGGTCACACCATTGCTTTGTTGCTTGTCAAGTTTCCTGTCTCTGTAATGTGTATTATTGGTAATATATATGTGGATATTAGACTTGGGCAGCTAACTGTAATAGGAAGACAAATTTTGTAATTGAGGGAGTAAAATAAAAATCCAATTTTAATGTGGTCCTTGAAGCAGTTTCCCGAGGTGACACACCAATCTCATAAGATCTAAATACATTTGAAATATCTTGTGATTTTACCCAGGTCTAGTTGACAGCCACCACTGTGTTGTCTCAGTCCATATGTTTGTTTAACAAAGTCATCATCTCTCTCCCATTCTTGTCTACCCCTCACCCACCCTGTCCACCCTGACAGTACATGCCGCGGGGCGGCGCATGCGGGCGCGGAGCTTGGCGCCTCACCTCCTTGCCTCTCTTACAGGAGAGGCTCGTGGCTCCTCCCTACCTCCCTGAGCTCAAACGAGCAGGAGGTCGGAGGTCTTTCGACTACGAAGCTGCTGCTGTGGCAGCTGCCAAGGTTTTAGCTGGAAAATCTGCCTCATCATGCCACAGTACTGCCACCACAAGCTCCACTGGTGAGAAAGGTCCTGTGGTGGCCCCGTCCTCTCACCGTACAGGAGCCTTGTTGATAAATGGTTGGCAGGAAGCAGCCATTGATCTAACTAAGTCCACGGGAGAAATAAGCACCACGAGCGGTATTGGGACAAATGAAGCTGTGGTTGCACCGGGAATCAGCCACCACAGTGCTGGTGCAGGCAGCAGTCATAAGCTGCCGCCGCCGCCACCCATCACAGCACCACTGGCAGGTTCTGTGGGAATCGACATGGCCGGGATACTGCAGGCTGGGCTCATCCATCCGGTAACAGGACAAATAGTTAACGGAAGCCTGAGGGGAGATGATTCATTGAGGAGGAGGAGAGGGAGGAGGAGAAATGTGGAAGCTCTGTACTCTGAATTCACCAAGAACCGAGGACTGCACCTCCCTGAGACACAGGTGGGTAGAGGGAGGAAGGTCTTTTCCACGTAAGGTCAGTTATAATTGTTGTATCTGCTTCACTGGGAAAGAGAAACCTCACCCAGGGCAAAGTTAAATCAAAAAGATTGGGCTTAAAAGGGAAAATCTTTTTCCTGCTCAGCATTTCAAAATGTTCAAACACCTGCCTGTGTGTGTCTCCATCTGCAGGGCCGGGTGGAGGTGATCAGCCACTCCTCCGTCTCCTCCTCCACCTCCTCACCGTCCCCATCTCCCTCAGAGCGACCTGCACGTCCTCCCACACCATCTTCTTCTTCTTCTACTCCCACCCCTACACAGACGCCTCCGCAGCCAGAGATTGTAGCCATCGACCGAGAAGCGGCCAGTAAAGGACTCATCGAATGGCTTAGGCAGAACCCGGGATACAGCATGGAGCTTCCTGGATTCGCTCATGTAAGTCTAATGGTTTGTTTGCTGTTTTAGTGTTAATGGAGTTTTGCAGAGATTAAATGCTCCCCTCCCTTCTCCTTATACTGCAGGCTGGAGCAGGCCTCTTACATGGCTTTGTGGAACGTCCTAAACAGAGGAGGCATCGCTGTAAAGATCCCACCAAGCTGGATATCAACTCTTTGACAGGGGAGGAGAGGGTCCCTGTGGTGCACCGAGGGACTGGACGTAGGGTAGTAAAACACACACAGTGCAAAAACGTCTGCATTTCAAAGCCAAAGCTGAGTCTTTCTTCTGGCAGTGAGAATATCATCGCTGTTGGCTGACTCCTAGGTGCTGTTGCTCTTTTTCTTTTGCTTTGCTCATGCTTCTTTCTTATATACTCTGCTGCAGTCATTCTACTTACTTACTAGGGGCAAGCTGCTGTCGGTGGGTGCCTAAATTCCCATAATCCTTCACTCTCCAATCTCTCTCTGTTTCTCTGTCTCTCACTGGGTGGTGCTATTCACCACTAATAACACAGGCTGCTTCAAAGGTGGAATATCTGGAAAGAATATTCAGTACTGATTGATTGTGGTTTTCATTTCCAGCTTGGTGGTGCTATGGCTCCTGCCATAAAGGAACTTTCCAGGTGGCTGGATGCTAACTCGGAGTACTATGTGGCTCCAGACTGGGCTGATGTGGTCAAACACTCTGTGAGTATGATGAACACAGATAGATGCAGATTCCTTTCTATCAATCCCCTCATTGTCTTCAAACTTTATCCTCCTTATACAGGGTTTCCTCCCTGAAGGGAAGTTTTCTCGGATCCTGACTGAACCCGTCAACCCAGACCCAGGCTCCCGACGCCGTGGACGTCGCCCCCGCAGTGAGATGCCTAAGCCCCTCCTCTCCGTCTCTGATTCATCCACCCCTGGCCTCGGCCCTCAGCTCTTCATGAATGGTGGTTTAATTGGCAGCATGGACTCCATGGTGGCCATGCAGAACCTCCGTGGCGGTATACCTGGAATACCCATCTCCGGAATCATGGCAGCTGGATTCCCACACGGTTTTTCGGCAGCAGTCACAACGGGCGGAGCTGGAGCGTCAGCAGAAGATGCCAAAAATGGGTTGAGCATGTTACCCATGATGCTGCATGGCATCCCACACCCCCATGGGGCTGCAATCCCTCAGCATGCCTTGTTCAGCGTTGGCACAATGATGGCACACACAGTGCCGCCACCGCCTCCACACCCCAGCTCCTCCTCCTCAACCTCCTCTTCGTCTTCGGAGTCTGCTGCAAAGGTCACCACAACAACTGCACCGTCTAATTCTGAGGCAGCCAGTCCGTCTTCAACAACGTCTGCTGAGAAAGAGAACACCACCTCCTCCACTGGTGGAGAAAAGGAAAGAATCCGTGAGGAGAAAGGAGCAGCAGAGGGCAACAAGCGAGCAGTTGGAGTGGAGCCAGCACCCATCATTACCTCCACCAGCAGGGCCCATCTCAGCTCTGCACATCTGGGAGCTGGCACCGGCAGCCATCTTACCTTCAACCCCTTCTTGATCCCGGGCATGTCCCATGGTCTGCTGTACCCGCACATGTTCTTGCCGCATGGTGGCATTATGGCACTGCCTGCAATGCCTCCTGGCACAGTGGAAAGCTCTCCAGGGAGCCCCAAGAGGAGGAGGAAGAGAGGGAGGGAGGAAGGGGAGAAGGAGGAGGAGAGGGAGAAAGAGAAGGCGGCAACAGGAGACGTAGAGGGGAGAGAAAGTACAGTTAAAGCTACTGGTGCCTCCCATCCAGCCACCTCCTCGTCTCCCTCCGTCCCCTCTACCTCAGCCTCAGACCCAGGCCCAACTCCAACTGAAGAGATAGGGGAGGGAAATGCAGAGGAGGGGCCTTCGGAGCCCCAGGAACCAGACTCCAATAACCCCACCGAGGGAGCAGCAACAGAGGAGAGCGAGGAAACTTTGGAGGAGACGGGAGACGAGGCAAAGGTGGAGGTGAAGCAGGACACTGAGGAGCAGAGACAGGTAGAGGAAGTGTAGTGGAGGAGAAAACTGCAGCGGGCTGAGAGACAAACCACTTCCTGCTCTCTCCTCAGGCCTCCTTTCGTTGCTCTCTTTTCTCAACTGAGCAGCAGTGTAAAGTTTGTGCCGTGTCTGTCAGTCCATGTCCATGTAAAGACTTTTATTATGATGCTGACTAATAATAATTATGATGATTATATTCAACTTGGTCATGTTTATATACCAAGACCCCACCCACCCTCTCCACCCTTTTCATTGTATACAAAAAAATAGTGTAAGAAAGGCTCTTCTCTGTATTCTTCTTACCCCTCATTCTGCATCGAGACTGAGTCTGGAGGGACACTTCAGGACAGGAAACACACCACACGCGCACACACACACTGCAGGAAACATATGATATGGCAGTAGATTTGAACTCAGAGATGGTTTTTGGACATTTAGTTTGATTTATTTTTTTTGCTGTGTTTGCATGGACAAGAGGATGACTAGAAGCTGTCAGAGGTGGTTTTCTGAAGTTGTTCTAAATTTCTCACCAGGGAGTGATATGTTACGTTTTTTTTTGTTTTGGATTGTTTTTGTGCAATGTTGGAAGTGGACATAGAGCCAGCATTACCCAAAAAATGTGTAACACTACAGTGACAGCAAAAAAAAGAAACCCAAACACAGTAGCTACTCTATAAATTGCTGTAAAATTCGAAAAATAATTAATCTCTGCTAATTTTATACCCTGAACTGTGACTTTTAATATTCACTAGAGGGTCAAAGAAAAGTAGCTCCCAGACTTGAATAGTCAGTTTAGGATAGCATCGTCTGCCAGTCCTCCATACACATATTTATTTAGATTATTTTTTAACTATTAATGCTGCAAAAACTCCTTTTTAAAACACGTTTATTCTGCACACTAGAACAAAGGAAAATCCACATTTGCTTTTGTTGATAAAAGCAAAGAACAATCATGAGATTCATCCATTTTTTTCATCATGCAGAGTTCTTTTTATTTTGTCAAACACAGCCACAAAGTCACTTTGAGAGATATTCCCCCCTCTCCTTTGAGTAATCAGAGGACATTAAGGACAGGAATATCAAAAGTGAAGAGCCCAGTAAAGGCCACCAGGGGGCAGTAGGAGACAGATTTGATTGTATTCTGTCCTGCAAACACTGAGGGTTTGTTGAGAAGATGCATTTAATGTTCCAAATTAAAGAAATCAGCAGCTCATCAGGAATAGTACAAAATGGCCGCTGCGTTATTATTAACCATGACCTGTAGCATCATTCTTGTCTTTTCAGTGAGGTGTTATCAGTCCAGGTAAAGGGAATCGTCTGTGTAACAGATAAAAAGAGGAAGAAGAGGGACACAAAGTGAATCGTTGCTCTGTGTCTTGTTTTTTTCCCCTCTTATTAGTTTTCATAGCAGTTCATACTTTCTAAATATGTAAATCTATCGCTGTATATTGCTGTCTCTCTCTCTCTCTCTCATTTTTTTAAATGTCTTTTTCTCCTTGGGGGAGGGGGGTACTTGACATATGTGCGGGGGATTTTTTTGCATTGAGGTTAGTCCCAGTGTTTTCTGTATCAAACAGACTGTACTGTACATCACATGGATGCAAGTCGCTGGTTTTATTCAGAGTTTTCACAACAGGGTGTGTATTTTTTGGGGGGGGATATGTCAAAAAAATGATGTTACACTTTTATTTTTGTTTTCATACATGAAAACATTTTTTGCACAGTGTCTTTTTTTGTAAATGTTTAGTCTTTTCTTTGCATAGTGTGTGTGTGTGTGTGTGTGCGTGCGAGCGTGTGTGTGTGTGTGAGAGGTGATGGAAGGATGTGTGTTTGTGTGCATGCATGCGCACACGTTTTGTTGTGGAGCTGTTTCCGTCTCGTCCTGACAGGTCACATTACTTGTTGGAAAAGAAAAAAAAAAAACATAGTTGTTGCCTTGTCACAAGTTTGTGGCTACATATAATTTATTATACTTTTCTTTTGCTTTGCCAAACCTTCACCAAATATGACATTCTTTTCTTTTAGTTTCATTATGTATTATTCAAAGTAAAATGCCTTATTTAGCTCGTACGTTTTTGTATAGATGTTCTGTTACGTCTCCTTAGGAGGACATGTTATAATGTTGGTTTCTATGTGAACACAGCCTTGGTGATGTGCATTATTTTGAACAGTAACGGAAGGTACCACTGTCCCAATCACTACGTTTATTACTAAAAGTCAATCAGTCATCCCTCAAAGCACAAAATGGAGAGTTAACAAAACCTGACTGTTTGCTTACCAGTGCCTCTAAAATGACTTTTTTTTCCTTCCTTCCTCTGGGCTTCACTTGCACACTGTGTTGACATCACGTTTCTATAGTGACGCTGAAAAGTGTGTTGGAATTCAGCATTGGGTGATAGCATGCTGTTCTTTAAAGGGAAATTCTGTTTTGTTTTTTTCTGCTTGTGTCTGACTTTCATTATTTAATGTGCAGATTTGAATCGACACTTTCAACAGCTTGGTACACAAAAAGTGTAAAAGTCAGTTTAGTTCTTTATTTTCAGTTTGCACTAAAAACGTCGTGCAGCCACACATCTCAAAAAGTCAATTTTGGAATTTTTTTTCATTAGCTTTTGGATTTCTGCTGATGTTACATTATAAACTAACTACTGCCATGACACCATCGCCTAGTCTCATTTAGCCCCTTTTTTAGAAACTGTCTACACCCATCAGTGACGTATGAGTGTATTTTGTGTCGGTCTTGTGTTAACTGCAGACCAAACCAAGAAAATTAATAACATTTGATATATTGTTGTTTCATCTCTCAACTCCCACATGCTAAAGACGTACTAGGTTAATTGGTGACTCTAAATTGCCCATAGGTGTGGGTGTAAGTGTGAATGGTTGTTTGTCTCTGTGTTGCCCTGCGATGGACTGGTGACCTGTCCAGGGTGTACCCCGCCTCTCACCCAAAGCTAGCTGGGATAGGCTCCAGCCCCCTGCTTCCCTGCACTGCGGGACAAGCGGGTTAGTAGAAGATGGGATGGATGGATATGTTTCACTAAAAATAATTAAGTCATTGATCCCAATTGTTGGGAAAGTTTTAGTTTTGCTTCACACCTTCATCAATGAAACTCTTATTACGGTTTGGTTTTGCCTTAAATCAAGAAAATATAAGACACAAGCTAAAAAAAACAAAGAATAATTTCCCTTTAGGTCAGATGTTAATCTCATCCCCTTACTGCACGAGGCCTTGTGTTTGGTATTCAGCACAGCTAGGTTGATAATGCGCACACAGTATGTATCTAACATAAGTATTTAATTGTTCTCTTGTGTTACTTTAGCATCCTGAATGAAAGAGAAAAAAAAACAAACAAGAGAAGCAGATCAGATTTGGAAGCCAGTTGTTGTTTTGCACCACATCTTAAATGACCTGAAAGTTTTAAGTGCGTGTCTATCACTTCCTGTTTAGAGGTGTGAAGACTTGAAACAAACTCACACGCGATGACAGCTGGAGGTCAGCGGCTCTGTGTCATCTCTTTGTGTCACACCATGCCTTCTTTAACAGTGTTTTTTCTCATTTCATTGAAGTCCTTTTTTTAAGTTTAAATGTTCTTCTGAACATTCACCTCAAAATGTAAACATGTATCTCTTATCATTATGATGTATTTATTGTACAGTTCTTGTCTTTACATTGTCGTCTCATGACTGATTACTGGCTGGTTTTGTAACTCCTGAAGACACATTTGGTTCACATGGACTTTCAAATATCTGCTTTTCCCTTTTATCACCTTCGCTTCTCAACACGTTCAATCAAACACGAAGCACTCCAGACAGCAGCTCGTCAAATAAGAGCGTTTTCTGTTCTAGATGGAGAAAATAACTGAAGCCTGGCAGCTGTTCTAGAAGCTGAACAAGAAAGTAGGAACAGATTGATGCAGTTTTTGTCTCACTTCTTTGTTTTTTTTTCTTTAGAATGCTGGAATGTTTAGTCATCCAGATCCAGTTCTGGTTGCAGAATTTGATTTAAAAGTTCGTCAGGATCCATAAATGCAGATTGATGATTCACTAAATCTGAGCACGGATGCTTGATTTAGTAGCAGGAATTTTTTTTTTCTTTTTCCATCCTGTCACTTGTTGTCGGCTTAGCTTTCACCACATGAATCAAACTGATTACAGCAGAGTTTTATTAGTCAGAATGCTGACCTTTGACCACCCTGTAAGAAAGACTTGTGTGATCCAACCCAGACAGAGACAACCCCGGTTCATTTAAGTACGCCTGTTTATCTGGCAGATATACAACAAGTATCACCCCTGCAGTTACTTTCACCTCCTTTGTAATGTTCTGATGCTAATGTGGCTTTAAAAAAAGTACACAAACCTCATTTTTACTTCAGGAGAATGGAGTGAATACATTCCTCATTTAAGCTTTTTAGCTCATTTTACCCATCTTTCCTCGCGAGGCATGCTGAAAAGTGTTTGAGTAAATTAGCCATTTATAAAAAGAGTAAAACGTGAAACAAAGATTCTGATTGGACGACTGCAGGTTGAAAAAATTGCTGCCTCTGTACCATCATCACTGAACCAAGTGCAATGTAATTCACGCAGATGTTCTTCTTGAAAACTGGCTGAAGTCAGAGACCCGGTCATTACTGAATAAGTTATGTGGTGGGGTTTTTATTGTTTTCTTTTCCTTTTTTTTTCTTATTTGTAACTATAGCTCTCTGTATTCCCATGTGGACCAATCTCATGAGTCAAAACATGGTATGTGTGATCTTTTATTGTGCAATAAAAGATGACTTTCAACTTTCTCCTGTCTGTGATGAGTAATTCAGTGAGTGTGGAGGTTTGAACTGATGTAATTTCTTTACTTTTGGTTGAATTTCAGATGCCTGCAAGCTTGGTCCATCATGTTGCTTTGTCTGTCTGTGCAGTGCATGCTGGGAACATCCGCAGTGACCCTGAAGAAAGATGAAAATCCTACTGGAAAAAGGCATCATGGCCACAGTAGCAATGTCGTACTGTTTCCCAGTGCAACAGTGAACATGTTTACTGCTGCTGTGAAGGACCTGGCTCAGTAGTCACACTAAGGCCTGGTGTCTAATCTGTATTTTTTAGCCTTCTGCATATATTTGTGAATGAGGCAAGTAGCAAGTCATCTCACAAAGCCCTGCCCCATTTCAGATAAACACCTATGATTTGGTACCATGTGGTGTTGTACTGAGTGGAACTGGCTGCGAGGAGGACCTGTTTCACAGATCGAACAGGTATCCGTCCAGGCTTCCTGTTTTCACTTTATGTGAGCCAATCCAGAGTTCTCTTGCTCTGTTGTAAACTGGGTGTTCACAGCCGAACCATAGGGGTTCAGACCAATCGGCACATTAGGTATTAGTAAATGTTTCTTTTTTTCATTAAACCATGATATGCGTACTTCTACCTGCTAGCTTTTAAAGACCCTTAGTGGTTTGTCTCTTTCTCGATTCATTGATCTGATTGGCCAGAGCTACTGAATGTTAGACAATAGGTGACAGATGGTCAATCCCACAAGGCATCAAGCGATGCCAAGATCAGATTAAAGTAACTGGACTCATAGCTCAGTTTTCCAAAGATGTTTTGTCACTCCCTCGAAAAAAGATACAGCATTAGGCTGGAGTCGAACATCACTGTGGACTGTAGCCTCAGTTTACGAGGCGAGCTATCTAAGCCTTGATTTCTGCTGTTATAACGAAATGTGTATTTTGTATCTTAATTGTTTTTTGTTTTAATTTTCAGATTTGAATTTTTTTATGATAAATTGACACATTTTTAATTTTGCCTCTACACAAACACAACAACAAAGAAAGCACATTAAAATGTTAAAGGAAAATATTTTACTGTTTCCAGCTGACTCAGCAGAACTGATGTGCAGTGTTGGAACTTCAAGCATTGTTTAGAAGCAGAACGCAAACAGTTACAGGCCGGCAGTACAACATATGTAAACAACAGTGCAGCAGCAAAATATATATATTTATGTGAACGTACATTCATGTTGTGGAATGAAATCCCATGTCAGTTAAATATACAGAAGCAGTTAAAGAGACAGGAGACCCACATCTGCAGCTTTACCTGTGCAGTAGCAGGCAGGTTATAAAGCTGGCACTTGATTGGTTAAAACATTTATGTTCCTATGATGTGAGTTAATGTGTGGGTGAATAAGTTCCTTTATTTTAACACATTTCTGTGAAATAGTTTTGTTTGTGTTGTCCAAAAAACAGCCATCATAAAAATGTGACATACTTTAGTGATAATAATGCCTCTTATTTTGACCTGATATACAAAAAAGCTTCAGACGCTGCACAGGAAGAGGAAGCGGTTGGCTAATTAGTCACTACACACAAAAAAATACATGTGAAGTTAATATTCCTCTGATAGTCCTGTTAAGTTGCAGCCATTTTGCATTTGGGTGTCAGAAAGCGAGATGAAAATGAATCCAATATTTAAATTGGAGGCTTTAATTATTAGATGCAGGACATGCTGCTAGTCAAGGTATGGAAGAGGTGAAAGTCCAGGTACAGAAGATGAATATGAATAGCAGCATATCTCACATCTTAGTCCAGAATATGAGGATTTTACTAACAAAACTCCTAATATTGTTTTCATGTTTCTGTAACCTGTATCAATGTAAGCAGTTTTGTCATATGGATACATAATAATAGTGGATTATGGTGTACACTTAAATATACTGACTAATGTTAATGTTGTTAAGCAGATTATTTTGCTGAGAGATGTTTGACTTTTACATCATTCAGATTCTGTTAATCTCTGCTAATCTCTGTTGTATGTGGTTTCCAGATTAGAGCAAGACTTAGCTGATAAACTGAGATTCATTTCTTGGCTACAAAATCTGACTTCATCGTATCTACTGATATAAATTCCAGTAAAGAAAACAAAAAAGTTGATGTTTCCTGTTATAGATTCTATTCTCTTGGATGTAAAGCCCTGTCCTCAGGGTGTCCTCGGGGATCTCCTGTACTGTGCGTTGTTCCGTTGTGTGAGTTTCCGTCGCCGTTGCCGGCGAGCAGCCGTAGTCGTTTTCTCTCCCTCTTTCTTCCCAGTCCTGCTTTTTTTTTAGTCTTTCTTCTTTCTGACAGATGAGAAGATAAAAATACATGACTTTCCTCTCATTTGGCTGTTTACTGTGCTCATCACACATCTGTTTCGCATCACAGCTGCATAGCTTACATGCTCTGCATTATTATTTTAAACAAGGTCACCTCCAACAGTAGCAGAGTATAAACACAGAAATGTTGTTTAGTACAGTTTCTAAAGGCACGGACAGAGACAAAGAACAAAAACAGGACATTTTTGTTCCATTTAATTTAACTAATAAATGTATGTATTTGTCCATATGCATCCTAAATCAGCGTTGACAGGTCCCTGTAAGACACATCTGTGTCTGGGATTCACCTCTGTGAAACATTTTGTTTCTTCCGCTTCTTCGACTTGTCCTCTGAGACTCTCTTCTTGTCTCTGTACTCAGACTTAGCTGAGCTTTGGAGCTGAGTCATGAGGTCTACCTCTGTCCTCACACTTAAAGCGGCTGAGATCCACTAGCCTTGTGGAAGTGGATCTCAGCCGCTTTAACATGCCATGGCACATAAATGATGTGTGTAGATATCCATGCAATAGTTTTGAAATGATTCACCTGCATTAATTCACATTTTAAGCTGCTTGTGTATTATTTTATGTCATTTTTTAACCAAACGAAAACATTGATGAAATTGGCTGACGTCACCTGACATGTCACTTGATCAGAGAATCAGGTACAAACACCATCTCTGTCGGTTGCTGGCCCCAGACTGTGGAACACTCCGCCTCCTCAACATGTGCAGCATCATGGACCTGGATCTTTTTTTAAATCCTGGCTCAAGACTTATTTATTCAGACTATTAACACCTAGCAGTGACACTCATTGTATCTTAACAAGTGCTATTGTCTTAAACTTGTTTTATTGTTTTAATTTCATTTTAATAGAAAGCACTGTGGCCATCTTTGTGTTGTAAAGGGCTCTACAAATAAATGTTGATTGATTGATCCCGCCTCCTGCTGCCGCCACAATGGCATGTCAGTTCAAATCAGTCAAAACAGTGGTGTGAAATGACATCTGATCTTATTTTTCATGTGGAATTATTAACTGTGTAAAAACCCCTACTGAGCAGATGTATTGATCTGCCAGTGCTTGAGTGATCAGAGGTGATCAGACTGTTTGGCGCCTCAGCTTTACATGTTTGCCTGCAGTGAGTGTGCCTTAAGGAAAGGTGCAGTTTCAGTTTTTCTACTTCCTCCAAACAAAAGAAAATATGTTGGCTAAACATGCTCTGTAAATGTAGCTCAGGCTTGTGGAAAAGTCAGATTTCGGTCCAGGACCATGAACTGATGCAGAGTCCAGTTCTGACAGCAAAATATTCTCAGTGATGTATCGCTGCTTTGATAACAGGGAATTTTTGGACTAGGAAAACGTTTTTCTTTTCTTTTTCAGCAGTGGTGTGTGTGATCTGATACTTCAGTGTTTAGCTTAAACTTTAGGAGGTTGGAATGAATAAAGCTTTTCATATTTTACAATGCGTATCAGGCTAAATGATAAGCATACATCTCATATAGCTGTCTGCTTAGCTTTAGGATATAAAATGTGGTTTTGATGTTCAGCTTCAGAATGTTTGGCTATAGTTCAGAAGTAGAATCATTTTCTGTGATGTACAGCGATGACGTTGATTTAGAGGCTGGTTGGACAACTTAAAAAATAAATGCACAAAAAGGAGAATAGGAACAACCTGATGGTCTCTACTGACAGTCCAGGAAGGATCATTTTGTCAGAGGTGTTCACGGTCCACAATGGAAAAAAGGTGGCAAAAAAATCACATTATCAGCCAGGGAAGCGTTATATTTACTCATGTTTAAATAAATGGCGTACATTTTAAGGTTAATGCAATTCAAAGTGGTTCCCAGATGGCTGATTTGCCAATAATGACAATGATAATGAGACACACCAGTAGGGGCAATTAAAAAAAAAAGAAAAGAAAAAAAAGCGATTAAAAGAATACAGGTTCCCCAATATAAAGACAACATAAAAAGTAAAAATTTAAAATTAAATAAGCAATGGGAATAACATTAGAAATAGTTGCATTAAATTGAGAACAAAATTATAATAGGTCCCTATACTTTTCCTTTAATTATAATGTTTGTATCAAACTACACAGAAAATAAAACAAACCATAAAATAATTTTATGATGATATTATTATTATTATTATTTTTATTGGCTGAATTGTAGCTAATCGTAACTAAAACTGCTGCAACGGAGCAAAATGTGGGCCAATCAGAGCCAATTAGCCAAAAAAATAAAGGCCAATGATTCGTTGATGAGCCTGTCAATCATACACCCTGAACAGCAGGTGCGCTGCTGTTTACGTTAGCACACGTAATCGCTCGCTGACGGCGTCCTTATCTACCGCCGCCATGTTCACCGCCATGGCTGCGAACTGTCTAATGATTGTAAGGAATTTCAGCTCCTACTGTGGATAATTTAATGATTTTAACAAGCCACCGTGGAGGTTTTCTGTCATGTGTTGTCGTGTTATCGCGTGGAATCAGACCGGAAAAGGCCTGGCTCGTTATTAAAACTTTTTGTAGAAGAACGTCGGACTAATCGTTAGCATGGATTAGCTGACAGAGCCGCGGAAGCAGTTTGCTGGAATCAAACCCCGCCATGTCTGACAGGTAAATAACAGAAGTCATTGGAAAAAAAAGTATTTTGAATGAATAATACTATTTGCATTTTGTTTATTGTCGTTGGAATGATGTGTCGTAGAGAAGAATTTAACGCATGTATGAGTAGTGAACAGCTAGGTTTGTTTATTTGACACTTCCGTTGATGTCCAGCATGATGTTCAACGCCTTCCCAAGTAGTTTACCTTGTGTTCCAGCAGAGGGCAGTCAAACAGTTTAGTCAACAGGTTGAGCTGTTGTACAGCTTATTGCCTGTCAAATAAGCTGCTAATGTCATGCAGTTTTCTATAGAAAAATCTACTGTAAGTTACCAAACAATAACAAATAATGTGCAGACTTGCATGTTAGCAGATTCTTTTACCAATAGCCAACTGAGTAGCAAGATTTAGGGAATAAGAGACCAAATTTGTAATCAATAGCTATACTGAATAATTGTGTATAATATTATTTTCTATTTGGTAACATTTAGAATATATAACAAGACCCACAAACACAACGGATGTAAAGAGAATTATGGCTTCTTTTTTAGAACTTTTTTATCCAAAACATGTGCTGGAACGCTAGAGATTAAGAAAATACAGATGGAGCTTTTACTGTTATGCTCGTAAGTTAGCATCTATCAATTTTAACTTGTTGCACAGTAGGTTTTGTAACTTTGTTCTTTGTTCATGGGGCACATTGGTTTGCGTTTTGACGGGCCCAACAGGAGTTCCCACTTTCCACCCGCAGAACCTTGAAAACATCTTGCATTTGATCTGAAGCCAGCTGTTTGCTTGGCATTGTTGGTGGAGCAGTGAAAAGTTATCTCACACTTTGCTTTGAGTGATTTTTGCTTGTTTATCTGCCGTGTCAGAGGCCAAAGTGATGAGAAGGATGTTCATTTCTGTGTGTTTACATCAGGCCTTCTCTTTTCTGCCCCTCAGTTATAGCAAGGCTGCAGAGCCACGCCATAATGCCGCACTGTCATCTGCCCTTCATTAGTAATGAGAGCCCATCTTTAGAGGTTGCCTTTTTAAATCCCCTGCTGTCTCCTCTCCTCATATTCTTCCTAAATAAGTCAGTTCCTCCTCTTGTTTTCCATCTCTAGTCACTGATTCCCTCCTCATCCCTGCGTTCATGTTATCTGTCCTTCATTAGTGATGCTGTCACAATGGCTTTGATTTTGGATGGTGCGCGCATGATCGGGAATTAAGAAAGGCTGTCCTGAAATGCCTCTGTACTTTCTCTGTGTTCTATCTATGTACTGCCAGAGTTAGCAGGCTTGTGTGCATAGTTATATACCAACTAGTTAATTTGCTTGAATAAATTAAATTCATTGTCGGTCAATAGCCCTGGTAGTATTGATATGTAGTGGTTGATGTTTCGCCACTCCCCTGAGTGGCTGCCTTCTTTCAGGTGCTGCATGATCTCTGTGCCCATGTAGCAGTGCTCCATCAGAATATTGTTATTTATTCAAATTATTATTTTTTTTCGAATATGAGCTCCCCCTCTAAGCCATGGGAGCGGCAGCAGAGGGATGAAAAGGCAGCATCTGGATCCTGAGCCGCAGGTTGCCGACCTCTGTTCTATAGCATAGTGACTCAAAACACAAAAAGGCAGTCAAGGGTGAAATTATGAGTGACCCATTTTCTTTATCATCTAGCAAATGTACTGCCACATTGACCAGACTTTATATCCAACATGTCACCACAACAAAGAGAGATCGCCAATCCTAAGAAATATAGCATAATGTGTGTGATGGTACAAAAAGTAAAGGGTCACTGGTAGAGAAGTGAGTTACAGTTCAATGAATGCAAAACTGTTGTCTGTTTATTTTTTTGATGTCTTATAGATAATACAGTATTTAAAATTGTAAACTTAATACGGAACATATAGGCCCTGTAACTCCTAACAAGGAAGCTATCATTGACCTACTTGTGACCAGTAGAATATAAAATATTTGGCTGCTGGGAAGTTTTTCTACAGTTCCTATGCAGTGTGACTGGCTTGACGTGTTGTAAAAATGTTAAATATCAATAGTAAGTGGAACATTTTCTTTCACTATTGGTAACACAAATAGGAGTTGAAAGTGGTCTTGTGCTGTACATATATCTACATTCATTGACTTTTAGCTTTAGTTTATAATTGCATTAAATCATGTCATGCAGATCAAGTGCTCTGTAGAGCGTTAGGACTTTTTATTGCATTCTTATATCTTGACCTTCCACATAATGACAACTTAAGACTTGTTTTTTATGAGCTTTCAGTCCAAGCATGTTTTTCTTTCACTTCTTTTGTTTTCTGTGAGCTTAGATACCATCTTAGGTAAGTTAAGAAAAATTTGAACTGACCCTTCAAATTAAGATTATATCAGTGATAAGCGGCCATGTCTCACATGTCCAAAATTTATTAAACAAAGATGAAAAGTAAGCGGATTTTTCAAAAATTCTGCTGTGTTATTCTCTTGAGCCTGACCTGAGTCCCTGCACAACACAGAGTTACACTCAGAACCACATGTTGCAGTGGAAGAGAAAAGCTCTGTCTATCGCCATAATGGATGATAAATCAGCATGAAGTTATGAGCAGCATGGGGCCGTGTGGGTGCGTGCAAATATAAACTTTCGGGTCATTCAAAGAAACACAAAAAATACACAACAGTACCAAAAAAATCACACAAACTAGAGGCCGTAATTTAATGCCTGTCAAACGTGTTGACATATCGACCATGAGAACTTGGGCCAGCTGTGTCAGGAGATGGGTTGTTACTGACCTTTACATAGGGATGTTGTTAAACTCCTGCCAGAATTTACCTTAAATTGTGTCTTGTGTCATTTTATTGTGGATGCACAAGAAGGCAACACAGCCCAGTATCAGGCTATTCTACAGTGTCACAATAATACCATAATCACCCTGCCTCTGCATGCAGTAACAGCCTGATACCTTTTGCTATATGCACGGAACCATGTGTTCATATCAATAGATTACAAATGATAATGTCAGCAGTTATAACATTAACATGCTAAATGTTAGCATAATATCGTTGTTGTAATAATACCATGTAATCCTAGTTTAGCAGTTACTATGCTACCATTAGGTGTGTCTACAATGCAATGCCTGAGAATTATTAGTGTTTCAAGTCCGGTATTATGTTAAACAACTATTGAACAAATGATAAGACAGTTAAATACATTTTTAAATTTCAGATTGACATTATAGCTATCAACCCAGAATTCTGTTTTTCACCCATATCACATCATAACTAGCTGTAATAGTGACCATGTTTGTGGCATGAAAAGGTCCATTTTCATCCAATTGTTTCCTTCTGCTCCAAGCTGTGTACCTGACTTCCTGTCAAAGCAATTATTCTATCCCACATAGTGGAAACAATCTTCTGGACCTAATCTTTCATTAATCCCCTTAAATGGGAATATTTTATGATTGAAAAATATGTGGTGTGTTTGATCTGTATCTCCTCTGCATGACATTTTTTGTGTCATAGGTCAAGCTTACTATAAGGTCATATGGATTAAATCATAGCAATAATATATTTAACGGGGCAGATGTTGGCAGAATCACAAACCGTACTGGCCTACTGTATCCAAAAAACATACCTAGACCAAAGCTTCAGCTTTTGTGTGACCTTTAACGGAGAAGATAAGAAAAAAGAACAAAATCGAAATCATTTCTTATCTGTCATAGAACATTTACTGCTTTTTATGTGGTACTCAAGCCAGTTGTTTCCAAGTGTGTGCACTATTGACTAGCAGTTTTTTTAGGTGAGAAGCCATGCAGTGGCGACTTTTATTATGACACCTGCTCATAGCTAGAAATGTGTTGGCCAAAAGCAGCTTTGCACAATGAAAACAAAACCTCCAGCATTACAAGGCACCCACAGACAATAGTAACCATTTAAACAGATATAAAGGGTTAATTAATTCTGCTCATATAAAGCAGAGCTTTCAGCTTTTTTTTCCATCTTCTGAGGGCGCTGGCTCCAAATGTGAGTTAATCCTCATAGACTTCCATGTTAAAGTGGCAAGCTCATTTACAACACTTTACAAAATGAATAGATTTAGGTCTTTGTTGACTAAACTGTTTTTAACTGTACAGCAGGTAAGCTTATTTTATTATATTTAAGACTTAACAGTTTGCATTTTGAGTGATAGGCGGGTACTGACTCACATCTGCTTGCTCTCAACTTATTTGCCTTAGGATTCCAAACAGCTCATCACAGATGCTTCAACCGTACCCGTTCGTCTATACACAATAAGGCTGGAGGTGCCATGTGCCATAGGCCAAGTCTCACAGAGATCAAACCACTAAGTCTGCAATCAACAACAACCCACTCTGCCCCTTCCTGCCACAGCTACCAAAATTATGATCAGGACATCTAATAATCCTGTGATGTGACATAATGCTTGCACAGCACGCATGTTTACCACTAGTGTTCTACCATATCAGGTGCAGTAAGAACCAAGCAGACTTCTCTGTTATTAGAGAAACCAGTACACCTGCTGTTCTTTAATATGCAGGGCAACTATTTCTTAATGGGTACTCTTAAAAGGGTCATGAGTAGTTCAACTATCACAGTGCAGAACATTCAGTACAGACAGACTGACAGTTTTGAAATGAGCAGAACATATAAAAACATTTAATGTATTCAGTGCATACAAGGACCACCTGTGGAGCATACTGAATGTCCGAATTCTTGATGATCTGATAGAAATGCTGTGAAAGTACATTGGAATGAAATGACTCCAGCCAAATTGAATCAGTCACACTAACACAAAACCTCATGAAAATGTCTGGAACCCACAGAAACACACTTTTCTCATCTCTGCCCACAAGTTTGAGGCCTGTGTCTGAAAGAATAATAAAAAAGCACATTACTTGCTTTCTTCACTTGGGTCTCCCTCTAAATTACATTAAAGACATCCAAAATGTAAAAGGAGGGAAAAAAAAAGAAATCAGGACAGTGTGCGGCAATCTCGTCGTTCTCTAATCAGTACCTGTTGTCTTAGATTTAGCAGCCCCAAAGCTATGTCTGCCCACTGATCACTAAGCAGTAACTTAATGCATGTGATACTGGGGAAAATGTACTTTAGCTTGCTGTCTGTGTTGGGTTACACTGTAAGATCTACCCAGATCCATGTGTTGCTGGACCAGAGGAACACTTGAGTTCTGCACTGTACTGTGTCTATAACAGTGTAGCAGTGTGTACAACTGTGCAGTCTAAATTCCTTGGTCTGTGTGATTTATCCTGTTTTTGTTTCTTTTACAACGAATAGAGGTGTGTATGTGCATGGTCTTGTGTGCGTGTATGTGGTAAAGTAAAGGCACATATTCCTCTGTATATAATTGACACCCAGTAAGTTAAAGTTACTGTAACCTGTTAAAATTCATATCACAAATCAATACTTTCAAAATTTATGATTATTTAAGTAAGGTTGTCACGGTGCAAAGAGAGAGGACAGAGCATTGATGAATTCCTAGAATTAAAACGCACATCTCGTGTTGCCCTCTACCACTATTTATTATGATGTACGAATTGAAAAAAGTAGGGGATGACTAGTCCCTAACCACATGTTGTGACCACATGGTAATATTTGTCAACAGACAAATACTGCTATGTGTTGTTTATTTCTTAACGCCTAAATTAGTTGGATTCTCTTGGTGTGCCAGACCAGAAAATGAGCTCATATCCCCATAAAACAATTATCTGGATAATGTCACTGTGTCCTCCAAAACCTACTGCTGCTAAAGTCACACGTGGTCCCTATTCATTGGTGATGGATCAGCTCCAGAAAGTGTTGCTTGTTAATGTCAGAGACAAGGAAAAAATTGGTTCAGAGTTGTACTAAATAAAACTATGCTGTAGTGTGAATGGCCGTTTCAGTTGTACTATAGCAACCCCTGTACAGTGAAATGGTACAGTCCATAATGTGTATAATTAAAAAAAGGAGGAGAGTTTATTCTACTCTGGTTATATTGAGACTATAGTTTTGCCATGGTGGCATTACATCATGTTCAAATCAAATCTATGCCAACCAACATTAGGGCCAGATATTATTATTTACCACAAGACAGTGGCCATGTGCCAAATATTCAGATTTAAACTGCATAAAATCTTTAATAATAATTAGCAAATGTTGCTCAGCTAATATCTGTAGTGGTTTTTTATCTGTATTACGCATTTAATGCCCAAGTACCAAAGCTCCAGGATTGCAAAAACCAACATCTGTGGGTCAATCCTAGCCGTTATGGAAGCTGTCAGGCTTTAGAGGAGACCTCTTGTAATAATGGGTTGTAGGTGAAAAGGATGTGCTGATGCTGCATGTTGGATAAACATTTAATGCTTGCTTGTTATTAATATTGCATTAATCTGCACAATTGTCCCACAATATGTGAATATGAGGCAGCTACTCAAAGAAAGAGTTGGATCATCACATATTATGAATTGAGGGTAATATTGTCTGAGCACACAGAGCAACCTCAAAAGTATGATGGAAACCATCTGGGAGCCATTAGCTAGATTTTATACCAAACTTAATAATAGATGGGGCGATATCTCACAGAATACACTGCTAAAGGGAGGAAGGCAAGGAAAAATCTGAGGATCAGCACTTTTTGAAATTTATCATCTGGACTTCATGAATGGTTAGAAAATTATTCAGCTTCATGGTGTTGCACATGGACAAGCCAGGCATCAGCAAAGTCACAACCATGTAAAAGAAGTTCATACAATTCTTATTACCCAGCAAAACATGCCATCCAGAATTGCAGTGTGATTGGTGTTCTGGTGTATTTTAATCTTTTAGAACCTGGTGCATATCTCTAACTTTTTTACTGTTTGCACCATCAGATATTGTTCAGTATGGCTAGAATACAAACACGCAGGGATCCTAGTTAATCTTAGCTCTGTTCTGTGTGTTATTTCCAGCCTCGTATTGTGTTTTGAACTTGTTCTTGGCTGGCTAGCTGTAGCGTGCAGATCAATAAATATGCTGTGGGAGTGTACCAGGCCTGCATTTGATTTGTATTGCTTTAAGTAAATTAAGCAGTCAAGTACATCTGCAGCTGCATTCCCTTTCAGAATTAAATAACTTGTAAGAATTACATTTTGCTTTCTTTTTAGTATTCAGAGGGCAAAGAGTAATGACCAAGCAACAAGCCACGAGGGACTTCAGTTTGTATTATAACCTGTATTCATTCATTCATTTTATACTTTATATAATTAAGAAAAAACCACAGTAGCAAAGAAATAATAATAAAGAATGGACACTTTACAAAGAGGTTCAGGCACAGTTGTAATATAGATTTAAGACAGATGCATGCTGCTGGACTTGGTCCATAGTTACCGCTGTTTCCCCCAGTTTACATTAGTGTTGCACTGCATCGTAAAACATTCGCTATGCAGCCTCTTTGAATTTTATGGAAGGGAAACACATTATGTCCAAAATAAGAGGTACACAGCTGCTCTCTTTTTTTGTAGAAGCAAGCTGAGTAAATCAGCCTGACTATGGGAGATTATCACCACCATAAATACATCTTAATAAGCTTTCACACTAACTTCTAACATGTGTCTGCAGCCGCAAAGTCATTTTACAAACACATAAGTAAGAGGGAGGCTGAGTTTTCAACATGTGGACAGAATATATGAAATTACACAGCATGTGATGTGTTATTTTTTTCAAGTTGTGCTGGCTAAATTTACAACCAAGTGAATTCATTTGTTTTTAGTTGTTTTGTATATGAGTTTATACCAAATCTTGCATGTTACAGGTCTGTTTTGGGCTTCATAAATCTAATAGGTGGGTGAATCTTGTAACGCCGGCAGGATCCATAACGTTTAGTGCCACAACACATTTGCGCAGAGCTGTATTTCAAATTGGACACTGAGCTTTTACTGTTTTCATCATTTCAATAAAAATAGTACATTGAAAAACTGTTAATAACTTAAGTTGTCAAAAGTAAAAGCGCTTATATTTAGACCTCAGTAAATGTGTGTAGCTTTTTGGTATTTTAGTTTCCCAGCAGACTGTCTTCAGTGAGAGAAGCTCTGTAGGCTAAATACTGTGTGTTTCACAGTAACATTATTATGGCTAACCATTTAAAATCATTAGGTACAGATACCAGCCATCACTGAGTTGTCTAGCTTTTCAAACTAAAAATGTTTAAGCAATACTTACATTGAATCCATCTATTCTATGAGCTTTAGGCCTTTTTGGATTTTATGCAGCACTGCGGTCATTTCTGTGTCTGTGGTGGTATCATTACACCATGTTCAAAGTCCAAGAATAAGCTGAGGACGTCAACTAAGTCTGCAACTTCATTTCATGGTGGAGAGGTCTGGTACTTTTAACAGGCCTCGTGGACCAAAGGACTCAACAAAGTACCTAATAAATAGTGAAGGTAAACAAGATTGGAAGGACATATTGTGAGGATTAATGCCATTGGTTGCTCATTTCACACAAAACATCATCTAAGAACAGGAAATTTACAGGTTTCAGTTAATGGGCTAAAGCCGGGCATACACTGTGCGTTTCAGATAACAAACATGGCGGCACCCACATGGCATTGGACAGAATTGATGGCGGCTATATTTGATGAGCAGCAACATGCAGCACAGATTGTGACTGACTTAGATTTTTCCTTTGAAACAGCAACAGCTCCGGGTTAGACATGTTTAATTTCCGGTTCAATGTGATCACCTGAGCACCTGTTTCGCGTGTAGTGTGAGCAGTGACTCGCAGCCGACCATTGCACCACACGGTGTGAGCACATACATCGTGAGCTTTGACTTGACATCGCATGCGTTTTATTCGTACTGTGTGAGTTGGTGTTAAACACAGACCAAAGACCCCAAAATCGCACAGTGTATTGGAGGATTTAGCAACACTAGAGACTGAAAAAATGGGGTCCACTCTTTTAACGTTTGGATGTTAGGGTCAAAATTTGGTATGGATCCATCCTGAGTGAGCACACGCTTGTGTATGTCTTCACCACACTAGTACACAAGCAATTTTTCCCTTTTGCCATATGCAACTAGGTACTACAGAAGTGAAGCGCAGGTTCACTACCTCCGCAGCACTTACTGTTTAAGCTTTAGGCTAAATAAAGGTGCATTCTTGTGTGCTGTCTCGCCTGGCCTACTAGCACACCACTTGATGATAATAACTGTTAATTCATGTATTTGTCTTGCCAAGATGCTCCCTCGCAGCATAATTTTGTATCTTTCTATGTCAGACGTTGCTAAATTGCCAGGAAAAAAACGATCAAACCTTGTGTTAGCCCGAGACAGTGTTCTGCCATTGGCGAAGAGATTGAGTGAAAAACAGAAGAGAGCGAATGATGTCCTTCCTTGTCATATGAAAACAATTGGACAACAAGAGAGTGGGAATTAAAAGACTAGAGCTGTCTAATCTGGAACAACAGAAGAATGTCAGGGAGATGCCACAGCACCCTTTTATCCCAGATGTATGCTATTAGGTCCACGGGCCCGATCCCTGCACCAGACTCTGTTGGATCAGATTTCTTCCTCTGCTAATGCCACCGGACATATGATCTGACAATGATAATGATAATTACCTCAAATGACATGCCTTCCATTGTGGAAGACGCACACAGGCATGCACACAGACACATGCACACACAATAAAACAAGGCAATATTTACAGCAGAAATTCCAGTTAGCCTTGGAAAAGTTAAAATCAACTGTGCATTCCCATTTACTATTTAATTTTTCACAGCTTCATTTGCTGTATAGGAAAATGTGGAACAATAAAAAGGTCAACAACTGCTTGGTTTAGAGGGGAAGCACAAACCATTGCCAAGTTTGGTTTTTAATGTTTTGGATACCCATGCGCCGTTCATCATTAATTTAATGCAGTAAAAGAACAAGAGCCAGGCATCGCCTGCAGTACAATAGTTCTATTGCTGATGAGGGCTTAGAATAAAGGACTAAATCGTCAGGTTTTTGTCCTCTTCAGTACGGTTTTAACCATTATTGACAATATTTTCACAACACTGGTCTTCCTGAATACTTTTAGAGACAAAGTTTGTTTTTTTCATAAAACACACAGTGAATTTTACTCCCTAGATGTTATCTGCATTAAATCTGAGATGTCTAATATCCTTGGATGGAAACAACCTACATGCATAAATGTCTGATGGAGTTGAGGGGGTGTGATGTTTTAAGATCTCACACTGTAACGGCTAACACAAGTCCTTTTTTAGCTATGGGGAGCATCATACTTGTCTCCTCTATCGCTTCTGTTTCCATTTGTTACTTTCTTTTTTAGTGACTCAGGGGATATGTCCTAAACAATAGTCTGTAGATGCATCTGTGAGAGAGTTTCCACAGGATTACACTCAGTCAGAGGCTACTCCAAAAATGTAATCACACTAGAAATAATTCTTAACTTAATTCCGAAAGCATGGGAAGATGCATCATTTTTTGTCTACTAGCTCACAGTTGTTTTTGTTGTTTTCAAGACATAGCTTGCACATTGCAGCATTTTGCTTGTTCCAGTGCATGCCGCCACTTGAGGCTTTTCGTTTGGTTTGTACCATATTTGTCTCGAATTTCATTTGCCATAAACAAAAACTTGTAAACAGTGTTGTTGTGGCAAGAATAACAGATGTACTCGAGATTTCCTAAGAGTTTCCTGTCAGCTCTGACCTAAGTGCCTGATTCGTTTAAGTTCTACAGACAAACAAGACCTCAAGGGTGTATGAATTATGACATTAGTCTGCCTAACAAGGATTTTGGGATGGATATCGACAAAGTGTTTTGTTGAGTCCACTTTAGTAGTTTTTCTTTCCATTTCTTACAGAGACCATCCACCAAATAGTTTCTAATGCTTCAATCACAATCAGAATCAACAAGACCAACAAACCCCAGAAATCTCTTCATAATAAAAAACATAATTTTGGTGCAGCAGCACCCTAAGATTAGAGCTTAAACTCCTACCAAGATACATTACAACAAAGTTCAGCTTTCTGGCTGACTATTAGCTTTGTGTATACAGGACAGGACATGGGTACTTTTGCTATAATTTGGTGGGGAACACAAAACCCACACAAAATACGATATCTGTATTGCAATATAGCTTCATGTGTGTTTTGTTTTGCTTTCTTGATATTCTGTTGTTTATCTGCTATCTGCCCAACCTTCAATGCACTGAACAAAGCTCAGACTTCATGCTGGAAGTGTTGAAAGATTGAAAAAAAACTTATCTTGTGTCTTATTTTGAGTAAGTCATGTTATTGTGTAGAATTATGAGTTTATGAGTACTGATTGGAGCCTGAGGTTTCTAAGACAGGCTAACCGTATAACCGCTAACTTACTTGAGCTACAAACACACAAAACTGAGGACATAACACAATACGAAAGCAAAACCTCATCATCTGGTTTTGCCTGCAACTTCCACAACTTTGTGTTCTAGTTTGCATAGCCAACTACAGCACAGTATGG
The DNA here is from genome assembly GCF_900634625.1 of Parambassis ranga. Classification (NCBI taxonomy): domain Eukaryota; kingdom Metazoa; phylum Chordata; class Actinopteri; family Ambassidae; genus Parambassis; species Parambassis ranga. Next base: position 13,680,587 of record NC_041026.1, on the reverse strand, counting down.
ACAGCTGATGTTCAGTTGTTTCCCTGGGTTGTGGAGTTTTTACAAAATGTTGATACTTAAGCTTTCTGAAGACAATTGACAGTTGTCCTGACTTTGCAGGTCTGAAATTTTGTGTCTGCATGAAAACGACAAATGTTTTCCACCCCCACTACACCACTACAGTAATTCTTTAGAAACTGTTAACATCAGCCAAAGAGTGTTAATTACAAGTGGCACATGTTTTGTGTTTTTATAAGGGTTGAATCCCTTCACCCCACTCTTCTTGGCATTACTAAGCACAGAAGTGTGTGAACACAGCACATAACGCAAGGCCAAACAATTCAGGGAAAGTTGGCATTCCATAAATAAACTAAATAATGAATTAATTCACCAGAAGGTACTGATTAGAAACGGGTGTAGTGTGCTGCAATAAATAACAGCTAAAGCATTTAGCCCCCTTATTGCACCTACTGTTTGCATTCTCTCCCTTTCCTTTGTTCTCTTCTCACCTGTGGGACACTTTTTCTTCATTCTGCACCTCTGTGTCTCGGTGTGGGGTGGGCAGTGCATTGCTGCTTTTTCCTCTGGGGTTCTCCTAGATTGGACTGCTCCACGAGTCCTGGTCTGCTTGCCCCACCTGAAACCGCAGGTGACCCCATTACGGACGCAGATACTCCACTCGCTCCACTCTCCCAACAGAGCCAACAGACAGTCCTCTAGGAGGAAAGAGAAAAGAAGTCAAAAATGTGTGTTTCCTTTCTTGGGTTTGTCGTGGTGCTGTAAGGACTTGGCAGGCTGATGGTGCTCATAGATTTGAAGATTCGAGAAATGGACTGAGATAATTGTGTAAAAAAAAAAACAAAACTACAACCATAACCCATTGAGTGGTAACATATTCTATTAATATAAAGACTAATGTTTTCTTCAGACCCCTGGCCAACTACATTACTATGATTTAAGGTAGATGATTACTAGCTGAAGCATTTATACATGGGACATTACACTTGTAGAAACAGGTAGGTGATGAGTGATATCATCCTCCAAATCAATTGCTGCAGGTTTTTCCATGGAAAATGATCAAGTCTGGCCAAGATGAGCCACCATTTCTTGGCAATCGTGATTATCATTGTCAGATTTAAAAAAAATGAAGAGCTGCCCAATGTGTTTTTTTTGTTTTGTTTTTGTTTTTGGCTTGCTTAAGGTGTGTACCAACAGTCAGACATAAAACCTTAACACCACCATTAAAACCAGATGTGGTGTGGATGCCAGAACACAACAGTAGCAACAGATGGTGCAGGTGGACAGGAGTGGAGAACCAAACAGTATCAAATGATGAGTAAGCTCAACAATATATCTCACATACTTAGAAGGGAGGGATGATGCACTACAAGATATGAAGATAAATTGTAAAACGTCAGTGAAAACCTTTAACTTGAATCATGTGTTTAGCCCCATCAAACAGAATTAGGCTGAGAAATTGGTGAAGAGAAAGAAATGGAGTACATGTGTAGTCACAGAACCAGGTGATGGTAGGAGGATTTTACATATTTTAGAGAAAGGCAACTTGAATTTCATTACAATTTTAGTTTTCCTGCAATTCCTATTTCAGGAAACACAATTCTGCAGGTGCACTTTATCGCCTCTTTAGTCACATTATTTAACTGAAATCAGCTTGACATAAGATAAAGGAAAAAATAACAACCACAACCAGTGAAATACTGTTCCATTCACACATGAAATACTGCAGAGATGTGGCCTGAGAGCCAGACAGAGCAGATAAAAGGGGAAGAGTTTGCAGGAACAGGTCTGCTGCTGATTAAACCTCCAGATTAGTTTCACTGATGCATCCATTTCAGAGCAGATCCACAGTTTATAGCTGGCTGGGGTCAGTGCACTTTTCGTCCTCCCATAACAGACTGTAACTTGAAACGGCAATTAAAATAGGAGACAGTTCTGTGGGTGTCAAACTGTATATTGCAGGTTGGTTGTTTGGAAGCTTGCTAGTATCAGGTTTTTGAACCTTAATTTAGAGACAGAGAGCACATACCTGCATACTCCTCCCCCAGTACATTATCCAGACTTCCATATGTCTATGAAAGGAGGACAACTGCCTTTGTCTTACACATCTGGTCTGGTGTCTTTTCTTTCTTAATCATATGAGGATGAACCCTCTTTAGTTTGTAGATGCCTGGATGCCAGAAGTGTAGTAGTTTTGGTAGTAGTGGCCCCTGTGTCTGGCCTGAAGTAATAAAACACATTTGTGGAGCTAAGGTATTTGCTTTACTATTATGAGGTTTATTACCATATTTTGGCTTTTACTCTGTAGTTCAAATGTAAAAAGTTACAGCAATACTACAAAACATCTCTCACATTAAGTTTGAAATGTCCATCTTTGTCTAAATAATATGCAAATATATTTATAGTGATCAAACTGTACGTGCATTTAGTAGGCATCAGTAACTGACTACTCAAACATACTATGTGAACAAAAGTAAATAGACAATGTGTACAACAGGGGAATCTTAATGGTGCAGTCTACTAGATCTGCTGTAGATGGTTGTTTATATTACTGGTTGTCTGTGATTAATTAAACGATATACTGACTTCACAGACATGTTGGTGAAAAATGTCCATTCATTATTGTTACTTTAAATCATTCAATAAGACAATATATTTATGTTTTTTTACTTCTTGCTTCAACATCAACAACCACCAAAATTATTTTATTTTTAAAAGAAATTATCTTTCCAGTTTGATGTGGAAAAATTGCCTGTCTTGACCTCAAGGCCACTTAGGCAAAACACCTATGGTGCCTGAGTGTGCACATGGTTGTATCTATATAGTGTATCTTGTTTATATAAAAACTTACCAAGGCAGTCCGTCTGATGGCCAAAGGTTCCCTCTGGACAGCGGGTCAGACACTTGCCCTTGTACAGCTTAAAACCAGGCTTACACTTGGTGCAGAAATCCCGACTGAAACAGTGCTCGCAGTCCACAGAGCGGCACTCTGAGAGAAGCGAGAGCATCAGACATACATTACACACAGGTGCAACCGATGCAGTAGATGGTCCATTGTATAATGGTTGCCAAGCTATGAAGGTGCAGCAATAATGGATGGAATATATGATCAGCCACCATACAGGTCTATGCAAAACGTTTTACCAAGTACCACTATATTGATGCCAGATAGAAACCATCAGTATGTTTATGAAGTAATTTAGCATTCTGTAAGTTGGCAGCTGTTGTTGGAAAGCAAATGAAGCTTCTTGTGATCTTGTTCTGGCATCTCTTTAGTCAAATTTTTTAGTGAATGAGACAAAAACTATGCTCTGGATATTTTATTCTTTATTAGGACAGTATGTTTCTGGATTGAATTAAGCAAGGTACATCTCCATAAAAAGATGGTCTATAAGTGTAAACTGCATGTATACTGTGCATTAACTTCACACTACTAATATTTTCTAAGAACTTTTTATAAGAACGTACTCATACAGCGATTGATGTCCTTCCCCCTCTGTCCGTAATGTCCAGCAGGACAGGCGTGGAGACAGGTTCCATGGTGGGACATCCCCTCCCTTTGCAGGAACAGGAAGAGACGCTCAGGGCACCGCACACAGCCGTTATCACGGGAACACTCCAGACAGCTCCGACAGTCTTCTGAGGTGTCTCTGTGAGCTGCAGGAGACAATTGGTGGTAGAGTGGGTCAGATCCTAGTCGGGTAGAGGAGTTCTTAAATAAAAGCAGAGCCGAGTAAGAAATGAAGAGAGATTGAGTGTGAGCAGGGAACAGAGGTGATGAGGAAGGAAAAGAAACACCACAAATCCCCAAGATACCCCATAGAATTTCTGGACTCCATGAACAAAATCCACCGCTGATATCCTATGAAATATCTGTAGATGCTGGGGGCAGGAAGCATGTAGCTTTAGTGCTCTTTGTAATGTTTAGTATTTTATTTATTGATATTTATGATTCTTGTCACTACATGACACTACATAGATCTTACACCTTTGTACTGCACTGTTGCCCCTACTTTACAGTTTTACAAAACGCAGTCAAAAAGAGTGGATCTCAACAAGTCACTCAGCTTTTCCTGTCTGCTTTAACATAAAGGCAACTAAAGACAAAGCATGGGCAAACGTTGGGCGTGTCACACAGCCCAGCATCACTGATGGCCCCATCCCAACCCATCTCTCTCTCTCTCCCACTGTTGCTGGCATGTTTTCCTGTCAGTTGTTGTTGCATTCTTGTGTGGCACCTTTAAAACTCCAATTTCTGACCAGACTTTAAGACATTTGGGATTTGTTGTTTTTGTTTTAAATAATTTTAACACTACACAATAGTCTTTGGTCAAGTTAAGTCTACTTGATCTGTGTGCACTGTAATAATAATCTCATAATAAAATGAATGACTGTAAATACTCACAATCACAACAATGAATGAATCTGCTTAATAGAGTCCTTTATCTTAGTATTAGTAGTAGTGAATTTACCATATTTTAAAAAAATGGAAAAATGGAAAAAAAGTCAGTGGCCCTTTGCTTTGTTTATTGAAGTCTGCCCTTGTGAATAAATAATTGCCCACCCTTGTGTTAGGATCTGCCTCTAAGATAGCAGATTGTCTCGGCATGTTGTGGAAGCTCAAGTTCCAGCATACAGTTCTGTGGCAATATGCCATTGCGTTATTTATTGATCTGTCAATTTTCTCAAATGTATTATGTGGTGATTGGCTTTCCAGAAAGGGGGTCGTTTTCCAGGCTCTCACTGCCATGGTTCTATTCAGAGCATTTTAACAATGCTATAAGTAGGAGCTCCCGTCCCTAGCCCTTGTACGTACCGTACATCCTAATAGGCAACATTTTTCAAGTCGGTTTGAGAAATCAAAACATCCCTAAAAATGTAATATTGTAATGAAAATGTAGTAACTTCAGGTACCGTATGACTCCCAGGCTTATTTGTAAGCCAAAGTATAACAAAAGCAGAGTGTTAATGTCTGCTCCCAGAGACACACAAGACTCAACAGACAGAGTAGGAATGCTTCCAATCCATCAGGGATAAGGAGGGATATAAAGATGGGCAAGGTGGGATGGAAAGATAGATTGAGTCTATAGAGGAGGTGAAAGGCAGGCAGAGAGTGTGCGTGATTGTGAGCAATCGCTGTTTGATCCTCGCAAAATACCTGTGGCTGACTGCCGACATCTTTGTTGAGTGTGTAAGTAACTGGCTAAGGACTGAAAAATCTCATGCATCATGTTTGACTGTAGACATTTACTTCTCAGGAGTGTAACCATTATTTTTTTTTTTTAAACAGAGCTGTTGAAGGGCAATTTATCAGGTTCCCACTCAATTCTATAGCCACCTCTGCATGTGAAAGTAATTCATCAGATGAAGAAGTGAACTGACATCAGGTCTACATAAAGGGCAAAGACTTCATTTTAAAGCTTCAATTTTGCTGAAAAACTGATCACACTGGGAGAGATCCATCACATAAGAGGCATAAAAATGACTTCCTAACCGAGACCTCAACAGGTGGTTCTTCATGTACTCGCCATGCTAAAATGGACATTAAATTTGAGCAAATGCCTCTTAAAGTAACACGACTTATATGAAAGTGAATTTTCTCCTCAAAGTTTGTAGGTTTTCCCACAAAAAGAAGAGCAGTCAGCTGACACAGTCCTGTATCAAATGAGTGAAAGATAAAAATCCTCCACAGTCAATTCATCCATCAACAGTTTGAGCCATGCAGAATTTTCCCAGGGAAACATACACATAAATTCCCTGCATGTATTGCCAGCATTTGCTAACTATAACTTTATAAGGTCAAAGGATGACACAACAGCGCTAACACACTTTTCAAAAGCTGGAATCCGAGCTGACTTCAAAATGTTTTTTATAATAAAATGTGAGCTAGAAAATCTTATAAGATCTCCTTGGTTTAAAAAAAGGTAGCGGTATTGATAGAAATTTGTTTGGAATTTGTCAGCCGCTCATAGGCGAGATCTGCAAAATGTAATTAGTTGTGTCCTTATGAAGGATAGAGACAGAACGATGACAAGTAAAGAGGAGTCTGGTGCAGACACAAGCATCCATTTTACAGAGCTCTGCGACCCGCTTAGGTCTCGACCCACTGTCTGAAAAACAGTTCTTTGCACATATGCTATCGATCTGCAGTCTTAAGGGACTTTTAGAGGAGGGGCAGGTTTAGGTAGCGTAAAATGGTGACCTTTAACCTCACATGGGATTGCCCTGGGTGTTTTTAACAAGCACCAGGTGTAACAAGCTCTGTCGGGAAACATGTTCACATTTAAATAGTAGAACTCTACAGAATACATGGCATATGTAAAAAGACTACAAAGATGAAGCCAGAAAGAAACATTATTTATGTAAAGGTTAATTATTTTTTAGTAAAAACCAGAGTACAGAAAGTCAATATTTCAGAAATGAACCTAGTTTGTTTACGTTCTGTTTTTCAATTAATATTATACCACATATTTTAAGATATTCTCCAAAGAATGTCACAATCCATAAGCAGGATGTGGATTATCTATTATACCTTAATGTTGTAACTGAATTGCTAACTGTTTATAAGACTTCCCCTTTTGACTGGATTTTGTCTGTAACATACAGCAGCCGCTGTTTCTGTAAATGGAGCCAAAATTCATACATGTGTACATTAACAAGAAAAACGTGCAAGTCGGGGGTGATGTGTTAAAATAACACGAGCTGCGCAGTCCTTAATGACACGTGTGGATGTCCTGACAATTGTTAGCAGTTGTGTAAAAGACATGCAGCTATTTAGCATGTTTTTCTTTTTTAACCATAAGGGACCATATAGGGGGTGTTCAGTCTTCCATTTGCACTTGGATTTCACCTGGATTTTGTATGACTGCAACTGTACAAGTGCATGTGTTGAACTGGTAGCTGCAACACCATATAAACATAATTTGTGACTTTTTGCTATTCTTTAGCTTGTTATTGTTATTTATACATGGCTTCGGCTGCCAAAATTTGTGTTGCATTGTACTCCTTACACATGACAGCAATGTATAGGTACCTGATTGCAATTACTCCTATCTCTTTACACTGGCACTCAAAATGAATACACTTTGGAGGTGCAGATGTGTTATACAGAAGTGTTTACACTTGTGCATTATACCACTGTGTTAGAGGATTACGTGGCAGCACAGCAGCCTGGCAGCGTCTCTCTGGATACACAACTGGGAAGAATTTTATCTGCAATTTTGATCATTGTTTTTTTCTCCGTCAGTTCTCATGTAAAACAGCCACAGGTGCTCACAATTACCTACAGTAAGCATACCGACACAGAAATAGCACTAATGGCCATAATAATGGGTTCAGCCTTCTGACCTCTGCAGTTCCCCCTGAAATACTAGACACTTTTTTCAGTCTTTTCTTTCTGTCTTTGTTTTAACAGCTAAAAGAACTAAGTCCAGGTGCGACAAAGTGTTAAGGGGCAGATGGTTGGGGAAGGAGGGGAAGATAGAAGTTGTAAATGAAAGAGAAAGAAAAAGGGGGACAGGAAAGGATAAAGCGACAACATAAATCTCTCGATGTGATAAGATGCATTCTGACAGCAGGTCAACCGACCATTCCCACAGCTAGTGTTTGACCCCTCAGACCTATAAACCGTCTCAAACCTAAAGCTGTTCCCACCTATTAATGTCAAATATCTCATTAGTTCACTTGCTAGCATATAGTTGACTTTGTTGCAATCAATACATTCACTGATCTGGCTTGGTCTTAATTACAGATGTGTCTTTATAGTTGTTTATTTCCAAGATTAGAATAAAAAAAACAATCGGATGTATAAACCTAAATATAAACCCTTTTATGGCTCTTCACAAATGTATCACATATCGCCTTTTGGGTAATTGCCAGTTTTACTTTTTTAAAGCATGCATTTGATGTAGCACAGTCTTGCTGTCACAAACTGTAATGTTGAATAAGAGTCAGTGGTACCTGATGGCTTCAAGCAGCCCCTATCGTCATTATCTAACGTCTCACCTCTGGTCGGCCTATGGGGGCAGAAAGGGGAAACGTCGGAAGTCAAAATGATGGTGTAATTGAGACCGGATCCCCCTCTATTAGTCACAAATTCCCGAGGAAATGCCAGACACCGGTGAGCATGAGGGTCAGCACATACCTGCGTGGCTGCATCCCAGGACAGTGTTCACTGAGATGAGGGGGAATTTCTTTTATTTTTAATAATTAGTCATCAGGAACAAATGTGGGTGTAAATAGAATTTTTAAACACTATTAAGTGTCTGCAGGTACAAAGTTTAAAAAGGAATCACATGACCGTTCAGCCACTGAATGCAGGTGGGGGAAACAAAATGTACTACAGATACATTCACAAACCTGGTTATACATATAGACATGATCATAACAGTATTCAGGTAACCAGGATTACAAAGCCAAAATAAGATGTTAACCAGAATACAGGTGTGTATGTACACAGACTCAGGGTTTATTTTTCTAAAGAGCTTTTAGAGAGGCACTCAACCTCTCTGTTTTTATTATGACATTTCAACAATTTGTTATTAAACATGATCTATCTACTCAATTATTTTAATTAATATTATGTAATTTACTTGATACTATGGCACACACTGAAAAGAATGCTCGACTGAGAAACAATAGTGTTATATTATCAGTCTTTTTTTATCAACAGTCAGCTGATCTCTAGTGTACTGTAGTATTGTAGTGAATAAATATATTAGATGTTGTAAAATCATATTTTGTAAAATGTACAGAATGTCCTGGTTACAATCTTACAAAGATAAAATATAAATCTGTTAAGTGTCTTATTAGAAACCTACAAAGAATGAAGAATAAACTGTAAACTTTCTCATTAGCTGTGTACTCACCACTTTGCTTCTGCACGACACTGGACCCCATCCTGATCACCTCACATAGCAAGGACATCACAATGGCAAAGAGTCGCAAATGCATCTAGGCTGCTGGCAAGCGCCCGCTTCAGCGCCGGGCTGCAGACATTTGCAAAGACAGTCTCCAGGGGTGGCAGGTTGAAAATGTAGTTTCCACAGCGAAGCACAGAAAAGAGACAAGACAGGAAGACGGCAAAGGCTGTGGGTTTAAAAAAAAAAAAAGGGATGATGGAGATGAAGTGAAGAAGATAATCTCTCAGGCGTTAAGCGGCGACAAAAATAATTGTGTTTAAGGTGATAGAAGAGATGAGACGAAGAATCCTCTTTTTCTTCGTCCCGATTCTTGTAGTTGATTTAGGGCTGAGATGAGGAGAAGGGCACCCATAAAGAAGAAAAGAAGCACACAGGAGAGTCGGGAGAGATCTGAGGTGTGGAGAGCAGAACGCCTTGCCTGCTTCCTCAGACTGGCAGATTAGAGGGAAAACTCAACATTTAACTACCACTGTCAAATTTGCGATAAATGAGCTCCACTTATCCCATAGCCATCTTTAACCCTTTGAAGGGCGTGCTTTAAGTGGTTCCATATTTCTAGCTTGATCCTTAGACCCCCTCCTCTTGGCTCTATCTATTGTTGTGCAGTCTCTCGTTTTTATTATCCCTGTTTATTTTTTGTGCTTGTACTGGGCAGCTTTGTTTTCTGTGGCAATCCCATTAAATGTGGGCAGTCGGTAAACTGAAATTGACCACCCTGAAAGAAAGATAAACAGCTGGAGAACAGCAGAGCTAAGGGTCTAAAATTTGATTATAACCTGACATGTTTTTACAATTGATTTGTTGAGGCTATTTGGAAAAGCCAGGTAAGTAAGGACGTCTGAGAGGAAGAGGATGGCAGACTCATTGTGTAAATACAGGTTGTTTCCATATTATTTGGTGATTCATTCAATTCTTCTTTAATATACAAATATGTCTTTCAGAATGACCCAATCACAGCTACATTAAGATGAAGATTTACTTTATTAATCCCTGTGGGGAAATTAAGTACATGATACATGAAACAGAAAATTCTAATAGTCCAATGCATTAGTCAAACCCATACATTAAATTAATCACATTAATGCTCCTCTAAAGATATATATATATTTTTCTCCACTACCTGTTGGTTTTTTTGAATTACATTTTGTAGTACCGTTTTGTATCTGGCACCTTTCTGTGGATATACACGGGTATGAGGAATGTGTTGGTTGTGTAGGTTCTTGTCACTCTGGTAAAAAAATGTTAGAGAAGCTTGTTGTGGATGCCTCATACCATGTGTTAAATGTAAAATGGTCTCACACTGATAGTTTTCCAAATCTGAAATTAGTTTTAATGGTAGAGTGAACCCAGAGAGAAAACAATAATGAAGTGATAGCTGGCCATGTGTCTCCTAGGTGGAGGTCTGGAGAAATATTTCATCCACTACAACTCCATACCTGTTTACGGACTTTTGTTGCCTTGTTTGGATGAACTGGTCTTATGTTGTCTTGTGCAAAGTAAAAGTTTTATACTTCAGTTGCTTTGAGGGGATATTATATGTGAAAGTTGAGTATGTAGTTTGGTTATTCATGTATTTAACTGACAGATAATTGCATTTATACTAAAAAATAGATTAAACCAAAAGTCTTAAAACTTCTAACACAGATAAAATGCTCTTTCTCTGTCTTAATTTCGTAGAATTATACTGAACGTGAGCACCATATGGTTGCAGTGTTGTGGCTTTGACTTTGACTCACAACCTTTGTTGCATGTCATGCCTTCTTGTTTATTCTCTTTCTTCATCCTCCTTATTCAGGACAACTTTAATGTTTAATGTCATGTCCTTTGTTAGACTAATTTTCTTCTAAACTAAAACTGATTTGCTGACTGACTCACAGCAGCCATTAACCAGATCAAAGATGCATTTTTTGTACGAAGGAAAACCTTTGTGTGTGAGTGTGTGTTTATACACTCTAAAAAGAAGTAAAATAGCTCTGAGGAGGTGTTTAGGTTCTTTGAGTGGCACCAGTAGAAGAACCCCAGATGATGCTTTCATTAGTATTTTTTTCCATGTATGCGCGTCAGTAGCCTGATTTGCTCTGAGACTTTCCCCTGATCAACTACAAGCTTTAAATAAGCAGTGTCCACACCTGCACACAGCCACTGTATAACAAACCTCATGTCTCTGAAACAGGTGTGTGTGTTTTTTTTTAAATTGTTTCATTATTGGTTTTAAAGCCCTAAGGGCGGCCTATGAACTTCTAAATTAAACGCCACAGGTTTGATCTATGCAGGAGCTAATGGATCCATCTCTGATGTGTCTTTAAGTGAGGCACTAAATCTAGCTGCTGCTTAATAGCGTGTCAAGACATGAGCACTGGCTTAACTCTAATAGTTTTTTTTCCCAGACACATTTTTAAATCTTGTTTTTAAAGTCTGCTGCGGGACTGTAAAAACCAAGTGGCAACCTTTGGGGCTCAAAGTTGAAGCCCATGCGGAAGTGTCAAAACTTGTAATTGCTGGCTCCAAAAGCGAGTAATTTCCCATAGACTCCTATGTTAAAATGGCTGATTTCACAGCAGAAAAAAACATATTTACAGCCTGGTACAAAAAACCACTCTGATCTCAGATGATAGGTTCTCTTCTAGTGGGGTGAATTTTTTTTTTTTTTTACAACACTGGTTTCAATTGTATTCGGACTTAAAATTACGCATAATTATGGGCATTGCCGCTTGACTGACAGACAGTTGACGTATCACAGTGTGAGTATCCTGCTTACACGATCGCCCTCCCCCTAAACCCCACTCGTGCTTCCCCTCGGACCAGACGCTGCCAACATGGTGGCGGTCATCACGTCCCGGAACCTCCCAGCGAGCCTCAAAGCGGCTCTTCAGAAACAAACGGGTGACTTCACAGAAGCTCTGTCCATAGTTTTTACTGTCAATGGTAAAAACCCATCCAGTCATTTCATTCAGACCTAACAAAATTGATTGCCACCTTGTCAGTCAAACTGCACACCTACCTGTCTGAACATGCTCCTTCTGTGGATGTGTTGCACGAGCAGTTAAATAATTTGAACTTAGTTGGCAAATACAGAGAAAACACTGTGTGGGACGGCTGAAGTGAAAAAGCAACGGGTAAAGTTGGCACATTTGACACAATGGTGACAACTGCCAGGGTCAAATGGCCTAAAGAGTGGTGCGATGGTTGCTATCTTTCTCTCGTCAGGTGAGGGTTTATATTTTTCTGAACTAATGTAGCGAGTAACTAATGTTACCTTGCATATTAGCATGATGACTTTTTTAAATTAAAATTAACGCAATGATTTTACCCGCTTATTTGCCAATGATAAGTTATAATGTTATGTGATGATGTAGCCAGTTTTTGTGTCTTTGGCAGCTGCGACAGAGCTGTAACTTCCACCCCACTGTTGGATTCAGTCAACCACCAGCACCAGCTGTTTCCAGCACTGTGACTTGAATGTAGAATTGAGAATTTTGTGCACTGTCTTCTTGATTGTATTTGATAAGTGTTTGGACACGGTACACAGTAATAGTGCAGTGCAACCTCTTTTGCCATCAAAATATATTAAGTATAGTAACTTTAAATCCCTGGACACTTCTTCTAGGAGAATCCCGAGGCATTGCCATGCCACCTGAGAGTCTCTCCACTGCATCCTGGGTGTCCCCCGGGGTCTCCTTCTTGTGGGACATGCTTGGAACACCTCCCCCAGGGGGCATTCGAAACAGATGCCTGAGCCACCTCAGCTGACTCCTCTCAATGCGACGGAGCAGCGGCTCCGAGCTCCTTTTGAGTGACCGAGCTCCTCACCCTATCTCTAAGGGAGCGCCCATTCTTTCAGTCACTACCATTGCCCTCAGTACTGCAAAAGCTGCACCAAACTGCCCCGAGATCCTCTAACTCGGAGAGGACAAGCCATATTTTTCCGGTCAAGAACTATGGCCTCAGACTTGGAGGTGCTGATTCCCATCCTGGCTGCTCAATTGCTTCTGATGTAGAAGTCAGTAAAATCCATGTATACTTACGTATACCTGCTGGGGTAGCAATTTTGTTTTTATATTCCTACATACCATAGCTTAAAAACCTAGAACAAAAGTGAAAAGAAACTTTGTTATATTTAAAGTTTTATATCACTGGCTAAAGGTGATGTAAAGGCATCATGCAGAGCCGATGAAGTCACTGTCTGCAGCAGGCATACAATACTTTTGGATGAAAACATTTTGTAATGAAGCAGGAAAACTTTGGGCCACACATGTACACAGGAGCAATTCATATAAAGGTTTAATAGCTATAAGCTAGGAAGCCAACAATCCCAGCGCATGCTGGGTGTTAAAGTGTCCCCCCTTCCTCTGTTTTCCATTAATAATACATTGAGTAAAATAGTTTCATGTTGGCATCAAGGCACCGCTTAAACTCCAAATACTCCAAAAATCACAAAAAGGAACTTTGAAGCCACTCCCAGAGGCCTTGGAGGGAACTGGAATTTTTAACATGCTCGGTCCTGTGGCACAGATTTCAAAACATAATTCAATTCTCTACTCTATAGACATTTAAGATGTATGACAAATCTGTCTTTGCTGTGGTTGAGAATGACTTTAAAACCTAACTGAACAGTGTCTACCAAGTTTTTTAAATTTTACGAGACCAGTTGTTTTATTGGCTCAAGTCATCAATATCACTATGATTTAAACTAAACAGAGAGTCAAACAATACTATTTGTTCAGAGTTCTGTTTTTGGTTTTGTTGATGGAAATCAGGCTGTACACTGAATACTGATGTATTTTGGCAGTTAGGATCTTCTTTAGCCAGGCACAAGCAAGTTGTTTTTCATGGTCCTCTTCTGAAGACTTTCTGACGAGAATAGTGTATCTATCTCTGTGTTCTCATGTCACAAACTCTCATGGGTGCTTGATGTCAAACTGAATCCTCCTTGCAGGAACACACAAACAGCTGAAATGGCAAAAACAAGTTGTCTAAAAAACCTTTTTGTTTTTCTTTACTTTCAAGAGAGATGACTTTATTGAGATACAAGGTTTTAAATTTTTTCCCTTCCCACATATTTAGCAGTAAAGGAATCCCTTTAGTAACTGTCAGGCTTCCACATTTAGCCTGTTTGTAATTTTTATTTAGATGTTTTGTGGCCACAGCCTTTTTACAGGGTTGACAGAGTAAACTGTGGCCTGTGGTGAAATTAAGACAAGAGAGAGACATTAAATAAGGAGAAGTCTCATTGGTGTCTGAAGCTCGCTGCCTCTGCGTCTGCACCGCCGATGGGAAGATTGGGCCTGCTGTTTTGAGTATGTTGAGAGGAAGATTTAGTGTGTAGAACGTTCCACTTTAACTTGAAGCACAAAGTCAGACTTCTTTGAGGTAGCAGCCCATCCTCTTCACCAAATAGGTCCATGAAGACCAGGTTTAAACCAGCCAATCCTCACCAAAACAAGTAGCTGTCAAATTTTTAAATTGATTGATGTCGGTTCTCAGTCAAGGTCATTTTAATTCCAAAATATTGAAGGGAGGCAAGTGGACTTTTTCCTGAAGTCATTTTGGTGTGCCTCCAAGCAGCTTCATCAGTTCTAACTTTTTGGTGGGGAAACAGGTTTATATGTGGAGGACCTCAGTGGGTAGATCTGTGTAGCCGGATTGGCTCAAATGTGGCTCAGGTTTGAACGCAAATGCAGATAGTGAATCCGGCTAGCGATGTGATACTTCCGGTTAGCGACATGCGACTTCCGGTTAGCGATGTGCTACTTCCGGTTCATGGGGAGCGACACAGGACAAAAAAATGCACGACGCATGCGCACACGCGGCCCTGTGGCGGCCTGAACGGACTCTGTATATATTACGAGGCGCCACCTAGTGGTTTGGCGGACCACAAACAAGCCAGATTAAGCCGGATTGAGTGCGGACACACTTGTGTGATAGCCAGATTTGAAAACAGGTCTGAACGTATCCAGCTTAAAGACTATCCAGATACAATCCTACTCTAGCTGGAATGACGTTCTCCAGTGTGAACGGGGCCTAAATGTCTCACTTACCTGTGTCTAATGACTGGCTAAAGACTATGAGACTGCAGGGGAGCTGTGGAGGTGGGACTGACTAACGACCTATTGTTCTTGCTGGGCACATGTGACTTGGTGTGAAACTTCCTGGGTATGGATGGTAGCACTGCATTGTATTTGGCAGAAAAATGAGTCCACCACCTCTGTTAATGAAAGGTATTTTCCAGCTTAACATAAATAGCTTCCTTGACTTCTTGAAACACCTGTCCTTTCAATTCAAGGGCAGTTCAATTTTATTTGTATAGCACATTTTACAATCAGAATTGTCTCAAGGTGCTCTACAGAGACCCAGAGCCTGAACTCCCTAAAGAGAAACAGTGGCAAGGAAAAACTCCCTTTTAACAGGAAGAAACCTTGAGCAGGACCCAGCTCATAAGGGAGAACCTTCCTGCTGATAGCCGGCTGGGTAGAGGAGGAGTTAATCACCTGCAAAGTATTCCTTTAAAAGTGCTTGCTCTTTGCAAAGGCGACCTCCCAGTGTTTCTGTTTAACACACCATCTGTTTGATAAGTAGGACAGAAATGAGTGTCTTAATAACAGCGTACACACAGCACTTTTTATCCAGTGGTGAGATCAGCTTTATGAGGTCGAAATTACCTACAAAATATTTAACCAGACCAAAGGCCAAAATGGTTTTGATTAGGCTCAAAATGAAGTCATAACATAAGTGAAGTGTCACAGCCCCACACGAAATGAAGCAGAGAGGTTTGAAGAAGAGATAACCGTGAGTACACTTATGTAGAACTATGTATTGTGGATGAAGCAAAGTTAGAAAGCTATTGTAGCTACATGAACCTTACAAATGCATTTTCATTACCATCAAATAATTCGCTGTTTAACATTAGAATTTTCCATTCTAAACAACAGGTCTCAGTGTTACAGTCTTGTTAGGTACAGCTCTGCATCATTTTAAAAAATGGAATGTCATTTGTTAATGGGAAAAATATGGTTTATAGAGGAGTGAACTCAAAAAACATATAAACAGCTCACTGAAGTATGCGGAGTTCAGGGCATTACAGTCCAGAAAACAATTAGGTGAACGACCATAAAAGGGTCTGCACGCTCACCAAGAAGAAAAATAGTATTTTGATCTGTGTTACAAAAATGCTTCACTGCACGCATTTCCTGAGTCCTAAAGCTTATGGAGCATGGTCATTTTTTTTGTCAAAAGTAAAAGCCATCAAAGAAATGACAGCATGAAAACCTTTTAGTGTCTCACAGGTGCTGTCATCAGCAGGAAAAAGGCACCTTACAACAGCCCCTGAATAAAATTATTGATTACTGTTTATTTTTACACCCATGCATAGTTTAGCAAACCCTTTATATATTAAAAAAAACTCAACAGTGTGTGTTAATGACCCAGAGTCTCATAAGCCACTTTATCATCTTGTTGCACGCTGAAGGCTCACCACAACTGAGAGCTTGGAGCATTCAATCATAAAGCTGAGGCAGGTTATTAAAATGCCAAGCTTTTGTTTCTTTACTGACTGACAGATATTTAGCCTACAGACACAGACTTAACCAACTGCTGACAGTCTGCCACTAAACACATTGTTAGCACACACTTAACTTTACAGACATACAGAGTTGGCGGCTGATTTGGTCATGGGGGTTTGGAGGGTGAAGCATTTTCCCCACAGTGGTGGTATTTCACCAGCACTCATTCACCAGAACTGGTTCCAGGGGTCTCCGGTTTCACATCACTTCATTGTGAATTATTTATTTGGAGTTTTTTGTGCCAGTCTGAAAATGTAGCTAAATTAGTGTTTCACACATTAATCACTGTTATTTGCAGATTTACCGCCATATTTACCATGACTGAAGCCTAGGAAAATTGGAAATGCATCCCAATAGTGGAATAGACTGTGAGAATAAATTTCTATCACATGTATGACACACAATTTGGGGGTGGAACAAAATCTACAAACCCCTCATTGTGATTGTAACCATGTCCTTCACAGCGGGTAGATGAATAAAACCAGCAACGGAAGGGGAACTTATAGGCAAGGTCAAGCAGAGTTTGTGTGTGTATACTGTGTGTAAGCATGTATGTGAAACCAGTTGTGTTTTTGATCAGATAGAGAGCTGTTGTGGAGGTTTGGAATGTGTTCATCATTGAGGTTTGAGTTGGGTCTTCTTTGATGGTTGTTGTGTGAAGGTTGTAGTGTGGGTTGTGACAATATGGACGTTTCATTGGCTGCTTGGTGGTGACACTTGCCTACATATGCCATGTCTTAAATCACACACTTCTTTACGTATGCTGTATGTGGTATATTGACAATAGAAACTCGTATGGCACTACTCCACTGTTAAGCCAGTACGGTAAATCTCTTCTTCACTTTGGATTCGGACAGTAAACTAAAAAGCAGCTATGATTCAGGCTAGCAGGAGAACCTAGTTCTTAAAACCAGATATTTTCCTTACTTTACTAAGTCAACCATCTTTTATTTTTCCTTCATATGCCAACCAGTAGCAGTATAGTTCAATTACTGCTCGTCCGTTAAGCAAGTATGATGTGGTTTTTAGAGGCGCATAATAAATAACTACGTTACTACGCCTGTTAATTTCTGTCTACCTTAGCAGCTACAAGCCAGATGAGTGGGAAATGCTATTCCTTTTAACCAGAGGTTTCCCTATTGTATTGAGCTGTGTGTCTGGGAAGGTAACAAAAATATTATTGCTTCGCTTTGGTCCTGAGAGACACACTCTATTTATTAATATTTGGCACCACCTATTGTTGTAAATGTAAATAAATAAATGTGTATTAATGGCTTCTAATTGTCTAGTTTGGCATAAATGTTACATTTTTAAAGGAAAAACCTTGTCCAACACTGGGGAGACAGTTTTCCCATGTTGTATGCATCTGAATGCCAACCTAGCACCTTTCCAATCTGGCAGCAGACAAAGCTGCAGTTAAAAATGTTTCATCATGAGTATATTTCACTAAACACCACTATACAGCTCTCAGTTAAAAGCAAAGAGAATGTTTATTGGCTCGATTAAGCAGTCTGTGATTTGTTGTGACACCAGCTCAGTGAAGTAGCTGTTAACTGATTAAATCACAGTGCGAAGTAACACCACCGTTTTAGAGTTACGACTAAAGATATTTCCATGTTTCTCCTATGATGGTCGTCTTTCATCTGGGATAGCCCAAAATCGTACAGTGTATACCCTGCATTACACAGGTCTAGTTGCTCTGACTTAGAAGTTTAAAAACATCCTTTATGTCCCCTAAGTGGGCTCTGTTTTGAAAATGATAGATTTATAAGAAGACAACAGAAGACTGCCAAAGAATTCTATAATTATCTCTCCCCATAGTTTAAGGTCAAAATCAGATAAGCTGAGGAATGACAGAGAGGAGATGTTGAGGAAAAATCAAGAGGAAACAAAGGACAGCTGAAAAAAAGAGTGAGAGTGATCAGAAAAAGCAGTCCTGCACAAGAGAGAGAAGACAAGCAAAAAATGGGCTCCACAAGGCCATGACCACAGGGTAAATGTGCAACAGATGCTCAGGCTGTGTATGTGTGTGAGAGAGAGAGAGTTATAGGCTGTTTAGTGGCACGCCATGGTAACGCTAGCTTATCTGCACATCGTATCTCTGACACTTCCACTTCAAACTACACACAATGATAGAAAACACACATACAGAGAGAGACAAACAAGTTACACATAAAATATTTTATATTTATGTCTGTTTTTTACTTTTTAAATTGGATTCTTTTGTTGGACTTTTGTTTTTGTCATTAGTGTCTGATAAGCACCTGGAAATACTGTATCTGGTGTTGGGTTCTCCACACCCTCAGGGTCTTCCTATCAGGAGCTCTGAGGAAGGTTTAAACTCCATGGCCATTTTCTTTTGAGATATGAGAGGCATGCAGGCAGCAGTGATAAAAGCCTCCACATGTAGGATTCTAGCTGTTTGTGGGAATAAAGAGGTAAACTCAGGTCAATGAGACACTGATGCTGCAGTTAGCTGTCAAATGTTGCTGCACAGCACATTTTTCTGAAGATCTCACTAAAAAAAATCACTAAAAAGGCATACATTAGTTTAGTATCAGGATATTGTCTTAAAATGTATACGCTGTGCCTATTTTTGGCAAAAAATAGATTTCTGTGGAAAAATGTCTTCAATTTAGACATACGTAAACGCACATGAATATTTCAGAATGGCTCGTTTTTGAAAAATTGCATCCTTTACATGAAGCTTTAAAATACATAATACTCAGAGAATTACACTGTGTCTGTTATCTGAGTTGGTGTGCAAAGAAAAAAGACGAAGAGCTCAAATTGACAGTTCATACTAATGGGCTGTTCAGAATTATTTGGCAGGCTGTAAACAGACCTCTGAGGCAGATATATAAGCTGATATAAAGTATCTTTTTTATCTAGGCACACACACTCACATTGCCTTGATTTAACCCCAATGTCTTCAACCTAAACTTGGTTATTCTCATGTCTCATCCAGTTTCTTCTCATTTTTTACTTTAGTGGAACATATGTTTCTCCTTTCTACAGAAGTGCACCAATCCACAGCAGAGATGATGTCACTATCACTGTCAAAATGATGACCACAGAGCTCCTTCTTCATTTTTGGAAAGTGTGTTAGTCTGAATAAGAAAGGGTGTTGGATGAAATCAGCCATCACCAGTTGTCAACTTGGTGGTACAGCACTCCTCATTGTCAGCTTCCCACAGTGAGTCTTCATGATTTTTCTCCTACAGCTGTCTCAAAACAAACGGTTGTAGCCTTCTGTAAGGCTTTGATCTCTGTTGGTGTGAACCTCTGTTTCAGGTGTGGAGTGCAAAAGCATCCGTGAAATGATGTTATTTATTTATTTTACAATGACCCTTGCAGGATCAATAAAGTCAATTTTATATTTAAAACAAGTGACAGCAGTTTACAAACACTGCAGCCAATATCATTGCAACATGGATATCAATATCCATGAACACACTTTTGGATATTTTTGGACATTGCCTGGCTATACAGAGATTTATTCTGGTCTCTGTAGATTTGAGTTGGATTTCCAGGTGTCAGGCCCAGAGGACGCAGAAAAATCTCCCTCTGCATACATTTTCATAGACATGCAATCAAGCTTGTGATGTAAGCAGAGTGAGAACCAGAGCAGTATCAACCAAGGGCATCTAAAACAGTATGTAGATGTGCTAATGAGTAGTTGTTATTGGCTTGGCAAGGTGGCAATTCTGTAAATATTCTTGAATGAGGCAAGCGCATAAATCCTGCCTAATTTCAGATAAATGGTTAATAACAGTCTGTAGTTTCTACTCAGTGGAATATGCTGAATGGGTATTGATATCCAGGCTACTTCGGACATGCCTTGTGATGACTTTGCACTCCCAAGGCACTTGAGATTTAGCTATAGTGAGAATTATATAGTGAATAATGTTTGTAAAGAAACACATATCATATTTTAAAAGATTGATCACCTATGATCATCATTGCCCTAGGTAAACAGGTTGTGTTTAGTAGTGTGTAGTTTAACAAGTTTGTTTGTGTACCCATGTAGCCCTGTTGGGTTCTGGCCACATTCCCAGATCCTAGGAAGCAATCATAAAGACACATTATCACAACAGTAACCAAAACTGGACCAAAAGTTGTAAAGAAAAATTGACTTTTCCATAAACATTTATGCTGGCAAGGCTCTGGAAGGTTTCCAGTGAAATCCACAAATACTACCTGCCTACTAAACTGCTAGCCAAGTGTTCCAATCTCTCTGTTCATTATCCAGAGGGACCAATAAAAGCATGTTGTTTTCTGGTTAAAGAGATATGGAACAAATCAGTTTCTTGGTGCTCTGACTCAGTGTGCGTTGGATGAGAAGCGGAGCTCCCATGGAGTCTCCCAACCCAGATTCCTCATGTGTTGACCAAGAAAGCTTGACTCAATCATCTCAGTAGGAAATAAAGGGGCATCACGCAACATTCTCCCAACAGGTTTCATGACAAGAGCAAGACTGGAACAAAGCAACTACATGCTGTTCTGAGGTCGGAAGAAGAAAACAAGCTTGATGTAATCATTTTAGCAGCAGGAGCACTGCAGTGTGCACATTTTCCTTTGCTTAGGGGTACACAGGCTCGACGGTTGCAGCCTCCGCAGAGATTCAGCCATCATGCACTAATAGATCAGCAGGCACCCCAGCCTAATATTTAGGAGATCATTTAAAAAATTATGGGCTTGGTTAGATTTGTATTGTAGCACAGCATATATATCAAAATCACAAAGGTGCTATTTACTATGATTATGACACCGACTCAACACCAAGTTTCATATCTGAGGATCCAGTATGGCTTTCTCTGTAGTGCATACAGTGATTGTAATGGTGTTTCGATGTTTTTGTCAAGGAGTTTATATTTTAGTCTATGATGCCTATAAGGTTCTGACTTCATAAAGAAGACAAAATGCCCCAAAGAGGCTCTGCAGGGACATGATGGTTACCTCACTGATGTGGTGGGGCACAAGGTGGTTCACTGTCAGACCTTTGGGGAATTACTGACCTTTTATGCAGCGTTTATGGCAACAAACAGTCACACTTTGATTTCTTAGTGCCGACAGTGGACTTATTTTCATTGTGAGTGTTTACTGTTGGAGCCGAGCCTGTAACAAGCCTGCTGTGCGCACAGACACGATCGCAGGTGCACCATGTGTTGCTGGTTTGAATTGTTGCAGTGTATATCTCTTTGACTCGGGTTCCTTTAGCAAACATTAAAAAAACATGAAAGGTATACCAGCATCTTTTTCTGGGTACCACGCTCCCATTGGGCTCATTTTTTATGATTCTATGTCTATATGAAACATTAGATTATAGAATTTGGTCCCTTTTAAAAGGCCATCCCATACCTCTGTTTCTCTTCCACGTTGAGTGTGTTCATTACAAATCATATCATTATACCTTAAACCTAACCCTAACATAAATCAAAATGTTGTCCTTAGTGATCCAATGTTGAAGTAACTCTGCACAAACTGTTTACAACTAAGGGTCTGTGTAATAATGACTCACTACATAAGTAGTTTTGATTATTGGATGAACCATGGTGTGTTTACAAGCTCTCTGTGAACTCTGTTTTAATGATGTTGCTGCATGTCAAATTCAATAGAGATTACATAATAATAATCATATGGGACAGGAGGAAAGGGCACATTTATTTATTTAAATACTTCAGATGCGAATAGTATCGGATTCTTTATTCATATTCAACAAAACAAACAAAAACACACACACACAAAACACAGATGCACTCACTCAGTGGTTCAGGTTAAAAGGACGCTCGTAAAAAGCAGCAAATTAAAAGCAGGATCAACTAAGATGAAAAAAGACAGCTGGAGAACTAACTACTGGGCAACAAGTGTGATGGTAACACACACACACACACGCACACACACAGAGCAACATGTAATCTTGAATATGATGTAAGTGTGTGTGTGTATGTAAAGTGGATCCAGATGTTTGTGCAGGTCAGAGAGGCCTACCATGAAGATATGTGTATAGTTTGGTGTTGGTGATAACATTGGGTTAAAATATCTCATAGAGATATCTACTGAGGCTAGCAGCTAACTGTATCAGTGTGTTATACTCATTGACTGTAATATAACTGTGGACAAACCTTCCATAGGGTCACCCTCTTAAGTCCGCTTAGTTTCAGGTTAATACAAATCTACCCTTATACTCTCTATACTCTGCTTCCATGCTGATATTGTAGTGGGAGATTCCAGTGATTCATATGTCATGACACACTGTGTATGTGGGTTTATTTGACTGCATTCCTAAAAAATGATACATTTAATTTGTCTTTTCGTGAGAATTTCCTCAGTAAAATTTGTTTTTATATCATTGTTGCAACAATAGTTGACTTGTAATACTTAATTCTTTGTAGGAGTCATGATGGTCCTCATTAAATACTCATTCCAGACATCTGCCAAGCTCCCAGGCAAGATATAATCCATGAAGCAGGTGCACAAGTGCATTTGATGAAAGATGCTGCCCTCTGCTGCTCAATAAGGAAAGATGCGTTTTGATTTTTTAGACCAGTGAAAGCCACTTTACTCTTACAAACCTATATTAGACCTACAATGTACCCTAATAGAAATTTTGCTGAGAAATAATCTTGAAGAACTGTTTAATTTCACCAAAAAGTAAGTTTTAAAACCAGAGCTATACTCTGAAACACTGCTTTTTCTGTAGTGTAGTGTAGGGTAGTTTGAAAGGTTGAATGCCCTGTGCGCTTAAATTGTGTTCAATTTGTTTAAGGTACACTTTAATCTGAGTTTCAGGTGACACATTCTGTGTGATCTAAAAGAGATACTCCACTATATATTATAGGTAAAAAACACAATCCCTCAACACAAACTGGAGACGTAAAATTACATTTTCAGTAAGAGCACTAGATAACCAATGTAAAATTAAAAAATCTCATTGGAGATAAATGTGCCCAGCAGATGGCAGTGTTGTCTGTATTTTTTCTTCATTAGGTTTCATTACCTTTTCTCTAGTTCTGTCTGCATCTTGTATTCACATACAGGATATGCTTAGTTAGTAAACTCTGGGGGAGGTCTCCTCTGCATCTTCCTAAACAGCTTATTAACCTGCTGATCACGATATGTCCTCTCTGTTTCCAGCGCAAATATCAAAAAAATGATGAGACGTCCTGTAGACATGATATTTCTTCTTTATGTAGAAACCCACACCAGAAAAACACAAATTTGTGTTCATTAGCCAGGTTTGTTTTGTGTCATATTTTTTTGGAAAAGAGAAAGTTTTTTTTTCCAGATTGACCTGATGTTACCTGGATACAGCAACTAAAGTACAACGTAAAAGCATCAACCACCAAGTTTTATCATTGTGAACATTAGTGCCAAATCTCAGATATCCTATTTATAAGATTGTGTTGATATCACAGGGAGCTAATCCAGTCACTGTGACCTCAGGTCTAATCAGGTCATCTCCATTCTGCCTCATATCTTTTCACATAGAATATCAAGGTGACACAACAGTCCCACCTGTGGGACAGGAGCTACTGTACTTGATAAATTGATTGCCAGTGAATTCCAGTTGTGCTCCTGTTGCACCATTGCTTTTGCCTGGCCAGGCATACCTATTCACTTAATGTCAAATCTCTCTGTAAAATTGGTCGCATTTCACAGCATGTTCTCCTCTGTACAAACTCTTATTGTACCAATTGTACCCTTTTACCCCAAAATTGCACAGGCTTTATGGGTGTCTAAGATTTTGCTGCTTGCTTGGGTCAATTTTCTTTTCAGAATTGCCAAAAGCAATTTGGATTTTCAAGTTTTTATGGCTTAACTGACAATAGTAATATACTGGCGAACCTACTACTGCAAGCCACTGAGGATATGTTTTGTTGATAGTAGTCTGGTCATGTCACATACTTTGTTTCTCCAATTAGGCATTAGAGGGAGTTCATTCTGTATCTGTTGGCCCTGTCTCCTGGACATCCAACATGAATCCACAAAGGCCAGACTTATTTTTTTGTAGAGTAGATAAAGATCCAGAATGGCATGCTAACCATTAAGTGCTTTATAACCCATCAGGAAAGTGGTTGCCCGTTTTGTTTTCATTTCTGCTTTGGTTTAAGTTTATGTATCCAACTTTTTGGTTAGGTCTAATAAAAATCTCACATTTACCTTCTCATCTGCAACAAACGTTTCTCTTCTCTGTAATTTCTTAGCTCCAGTGGTGACAGCCCTGGATTTATATGCACCACATAACGTGACCACATGGGGGGCGGTAAACTCTTGTTGTTTCAGTCACCTTAAAAAACATAAAATAAAAAAAAAAATACACCCAGCTTGTGTGTAAAGACCAAAAGTAGGTGTATCACTGTATTTGCTTATCATGATATATTTTTGTATCACAAGTTGACAGTTTGTTTAGTTTAGATTAGTTTTCTTGTTTGTACAAAACTGATCATTTTGAAATATTCTTCACCAACCTGTCAAACATGAGAAAACACATGAAACAGCGAGTCACAGCTTTCGTTGCGCCAACACAGATTCCAACATGTCTGCAGAGAACAACTGACAGGATTTTCAGAAAGTGTTCGACCCCCCGCAGTTACAGCAGAATGGACTTTTTTTATCTTCAAACCAACAGAGAGAAAGAGAGTGTGTGAGAAAAAAATTTTTTTTGAGAATGTTTTTATGACTGATAAACAGTCGTGTCATAAAGGGTTATTGAATTGCTAGGACAAAGAAACACAAATGAACAGACAGACCCAAAGGAGAAGAAAGAGGAGATAGATACAAGGACAAAACAAAAGGAAGAGATGTGTGGGACAGACGGAGAGGAGGAGGTGGGTGGGCAGAGATTAAATCTGTAAGGGCCATTATTCCATATTTCATATCTTTAATACGAAACATCCAGAAAATTGATGTGCTGTAGTAGCGGAACATTTTCGGAACTGTTAATCACCCTGCTTCCATCCTCTTAACCTGAGACTACAACCGTCACAACCCTCACTGAAGAGATAATACATTAACATTTTAAGTGGAACAGTCGAGCTTCTTTGTCATTAGCTTTTATTCGACTTGAGAATGAGGCTTTTTAACTTTAATACCTGCCCTGTTGTTGTGCAACCTGCTTGTTTTTTGGTTATTTTTCATTTTTTCCTTTCCTTTTTTTTTTTTTCTCTTTTCTTTTTAGCACCAGTCTTCATTGTTAAGCTGTTAAAAAATACGAGTAGGTGTGAGAGGAGCTTTTTGTTCCAGAAGACTATGGACTGAAAAGTGACTTCTGAAAGCCAGAAATCTCAGCACCTGGTGAAGTAATCGCAGACTAATTGCTATTAATCAAGAACTTCATCAGCCCCATGCAGCTGTAGTATGGTAATTTTTGGGTTATGTGCTAATTAAAAGCATAATTAATGTGCATTTAGCAGAGAAACCACTGCAAAGGTGAAGTGAGAAAATAAGAGCAACGGTGGAAATAAAAAAAAAAAAAATTAAAAAAAGCAGAATATTAACTACAAAAAGAGCGTCAGAGTGAAGCTGGGGTGAGCTGGCCAGTCTGTGACATGAGCGGCACACTTCTTGACCACCACCCTCCCACCCCCCACCCCAGGCCAGTTTACAAGCTGTGGGACTCCCAGTTATGTGCACTCTCTGAGACACAAGCAGGGTGAATGGTCATGCCTAGCCCGTGTCAGCTTTATGTTTTACCCAGGCCCTGTGTGGAAACGAATTAAAAGTTAAGTTAATTAACTACTTGAGTAAGTAGAGCAGGCAGGATGGAGCCAAATCAATTAGCTATTGGCAGGAGATACGGAGCTGGGGGGAACTAGAGAGGCGGCTTCTACTAGCCAGAGCCAAAACACATTCAGGAGACACCAAGTGACTACACATTTGTTGCAAAGACCGAAAATTAGCATACACACATAAGACGAATGAATACATACAAAATACTATAGAGAATCGTCATAGACATTCATACAGTTGTGCTATCTAAGCCCCAATCACACTGTAGGAAGTCAATCCAGCTAGAGTAGGATTGTATACTGATAGCCTTTCAGCTGGATACGTTCATACTTTTTTCAAAACTGCACACGTGTGACCGCACTCAATCCGGCTTGTTTGTTGTCCTCCAAACTGCTAGGTGGCGGTTCGTAATATACAGAGTCCTTCAGGCCGCGGTAGGACGGCGTGTGCGCATGCGTCATGCATTTTTTTTTTTTGTCCCGTGTCGCTCGTTCTTTCATTTTCTTCGGTTCAAAAAGCAGTTTATTCCTTTGTAGCCCTGTTGAAAAAAACCTTGGGGTAAAGCTGTCGTAGTTCGACGGTTGTTTACATATGGCTTTTGTTTGCGTCCCGGACACTGTCCATCTCTGAGAGGTGGATCGAGATCTATCCGGATATATCCGGATTCACGTTGTTCTGACTCAGAACAACTCGGATATATCCAGATATGGCCCGAATCCCGCTCTAGCCGGATTGATTTCCCCAGTGTGAACGGGGTCTAATATATACTCAACCTAGCAGTCATTCCAATGGTGATGTTATTGCCTGGTTTTATTTTCCAGCATCAGGTTAGGCTGAAAATGAGTTGACAAGATGCGAAGTAAACTGTGTGGTTTTGGTGTTGCCTTACAGAAAATTTAGACCAAACAAAGACGAAGTACAGTAAGAAAGCAAAACAGCTTTTTTTTTTTTTTTTTTTTTTTTTTTTTTTTTTTTTTTTTTTTTAGGACAAACATCTCCGTGTGTTACATGTATCAAGTCTTACTTTTTTCCCCATGTTTCACAACTAGGACACATTAACACATTTAGAAGCACAAGAAGACAAATGAACACCTACACGCTGACTAAAAACTGCAGGGATCTTAATTAACAGAACAACAATTCATATTTCTCACCTCACTGAGCGTGACAGGAACAGGTAGTGTTACTCTCTCACAGATGCACACATGAACGGACACATATGTGGGAGTAATTTAAAACGCATTAGAGTGGTGAGTATACGCTGATTATGTGCAATTACTTTTTTTTATCTGCTATGAGCATGCCATACACATGCGCTTCTGTCTGCTCGTTTGTTCTGTCCGGCCGCAGGTACACATTTTAATCTCTCTGTTTTTGGCTGCTCACCAAATTAAAGGATTAAGTTTGGATTTTTTTTTCTGTGGTGACAGATAAAAAGTAGGCCCGTGATGACAGAGGGAGTTTGCACAGCTCAGCAGGAGCTTCTGTCCTAATTTTTTTTTTTTCATCTACCCCTTTACGTTCTCCTTGGATAACAACTCAATATTTGCATATCCCAAAAATACTAATGTTCAAAAATATAGAATCCCTCACTCAGCATGCCATCTGGTATATCTTGCCTGATACCCATGAAAATGCTACTCACAGGGTGAGCTGTCATGGTTGGAGGTAAACCTTAAAGTCTAAGAGAACACGTGGAAACATGTATTGATACCAAACACAGGAATAAGAGTCCATGCAGGAGGCCATCAAAAAACAGTACATTCAAGCAGGGTTCAGTTGCAAGCAATCAGTCAGGAAAAGCATCAAATCTTATGATCTAACTAAGAAACAAGGAAAGGACAAAAGTGGAAAAATCTGGCAAATCTTTAGGGGAAAAAGAATGAGGGAACGAGCCTGTGGAGGACTTATGTAATCCAGGTGGTGGTGGTGTAACTGTTAAAACATTCAAAAAGTAACTAGAATTATCAACACTATGTGAACAGTTATGCCAATATGTAAAGACACAACATGTCTTTAAAATGGTCCATAAACCCCAAGGCCAACCTCCATCCGTCCATCCATCTTCTATTAACCCACTTTGTCCGCTTTAGGTGAGACCCAGGGTACACCCTGGACAGATCAAAGGCCAACCTGTTGACTAGATTTTCTCCAGTGAGCCTGAGATTTGTCTTCTCTCTCAGGGATTTGCTTTTAGGTGCTGTATGACTCATTATTTTTTTATTCTACTTGTGGTTTACTGTTCTATCAAAACAACTTGGTAATTATTTGAAAAGGATCACATTTTGGGTTAAACTGACGCTTTCTGCCATTTTTGTAGACTACCATGGTGATGGGTCCCACCCCAACACACACATTACACATGCACTGCATTCATAGAAATCTTCTTCTTGATCTTTTTTATAAAATGTACAACGAGATAGGAGCATATATAAATACATACATTAATAATGTAAAATAAATATTATATCAATTAAAATATTGTTTTGGAACCATAAGAGTCTGCTAGATACATAGATATTATCATTGGTAATTTAAGTCAATTAAAAAAACAAAAAACAAGCCCTAACCAACTAGCGCTGTAGTAATACCACTGAAATCCTGAAGGAGGTGCTCATGAGTTACTGTAGTATAGATTTATGCTAGCTTGCATGGATGAGTTCAATCTGTCATTAAACATTATGTCGACACATTTGGTAACATTTTTTAGTTTAGATTTCAGAATTATCTTAATATAAGCCTTAATGCAATGTCAGAATGGCATTGCATTTCTCTTTAACCCTACACTGTTTAAAAGCCTCTGTTTTATAACAAACACAATCCTCTCTCTCTCGCTCTCATACACACACACACACACACACCATAGTTAGCCCACAGGTGTGATCTAGTTTTAAGCATCAGATCAGATGTGTGCTAATCGAGTTAGCGTTAATCTTCTGAACAGGCGGCTCCAGTCACACTCTGACAACCTTTAACGGGGCACATCAGGGCACAGTCCCACACACACACACACAGAATCAATCGCCCCGTTCCTCCTTCTGTGCATACTGGTGTGTGTTTAATTGATATTCCTTTGTGCAGTCCTTTCACATTCATTACTTTTGAACTTCTGTGCCTTTCAAAAGTGACAATTACCTACATGAAAGTGGAGGTCATTGAGGAGATCCATTGTAGCTGCAACTGAGATAAAATATACATTTAAAACCTTTAATTATTAGTCATGCTGCACATCAGTTCTGCCCACTCTCTTTGCTCTTTGCTACTGAAGTTATTGACTTGTAGAAACTTTTATTTAAGCTGATTCATCCCCTTCAACACATAGCATTTCTAAACGTCATTAATGAGGAGCAATATGAACTAATCCCTCTGTCGCCTGTGGAACACTATATCAGTGTGGTGTGTGAGAAGCTGCTGAAGGTCATGCACTTACTGTGTTAGCTCATGATGCTACGCAAACCAATGCCACCAATTAATGAGAGCAGCATGCTGTTTATAATTGCTCGCAGCACATTCCTCAAATTGAAGACTGAAGATGGAGTGCCTGGGTTATTTGTGCTGATGTATGATGATTGCAGGTATTTAATCAACTGAATCGGAAAGACCTGCAGTCGTGGATGACATTATTGATATCAATCAAGCCTTAATCTGTTCTGCCATCTGTCTGCCTTGTTTTGATGTGCACATCAATCTGTTATATAAATCTGGAGTTATGTTCCTGGTAAAGAGTTACACGAGTTTTAACCAAAGCAAAATGTCAACAAAAGATGTGACGTGCAACATAAGCGATCAAGATTTTAACCCTCATGCGTTGTTCGGGACATTTTTGTCCTCTGAGAGAAATTTTTCTGTTTATTTTGGCCATAACTTTGTCAATATGTGGACAAATTGAATCATTTTTCCTCAATAAGCTTAATTTTACATAAATTTTGTTAATATGATTTTAAAATTTTTCATAGGTCAACGGTACACTGTGGGCAAATTTTACCCCCTAATGTGTTGTTCGGGGACAAAAACGTCCCCTAACTTTAACGGTTTTAAAAATATATTAGATAAATATTTTTTTGAAATTTTTTTGCATAGACCTTTTAATTAACTTCAGTTCTAATCAACAGTAGTGAAAAAATCATTTTCCCCCAGGATTTTAACCCTTTAATCACCAATTTTATAAGGGGTGGTGCTGAAAATTGAAAAAAAAACACACAAAATGGCTCATTTTTAATAGAAAAGGTGAATGTGGACTGGATTCTTTTTAACCTTTATTATAGTCTTGGTCATGTCAAACATCAGTAAAAAAATTGACTTTATTGCATTATTAGTTTTTGCACAGCACTGGATTTTCTTTTTTTCTCCCATTTTGTCCCATAGACTTACATTATAAACACACTTTTTTTGACTGCACAGCCATGGCACTAAATAATCATGCATTCTTGATTGTTGGTGGTTTACCCTGTTGGTAGGAGGTAACATTTGTGATTTTTACAGTTAACAACTTAATTACCATATTAACCCTTTACCTGCAGGCCTGTGCTCATGTACTGTAGTTTCTGGCTTAAGTATATGGAGTTATAGGGAGTATTTTAGCACATAATTGTGTGTCTACACACTGTGTGTGTATGTTAGAGAGGAAGAGAGCCATTTGCACACTGTCAGGGAAGGAAAGTCAGGAAAATAAAGTTACTAAGTAAGTGAAGTGTACCTAATTCAGACGTACAACGGCAATGCATAAGCATGTAAAATGAAAACATCCAGGAGTTCTGGCGTCTGAAGTTGTGGATGGGTAAAATAGCTGTTTTTTTTTTTTTTTTAGCTTTCGGAAAACACGTCCTCCAGTAGAGTGACTTTACTTTTAGGTTAGTGTCTCAGTTGAGATCACTGAATTAGTCTAAGTGAGGTCTAAGTGCCCCTTTTCCATGGTGTGTTGCGCTCCACACGACCATACGTACATGTGCATGTTACTAAATAGACACCATAGATAGATAACTTGATAACATAATAAATAATCATTGACTAACCAAATCTAATCTACAGTTTAGTCCCCTACTAAAATTAGTATTAAAAGTAGTTTAGTAAAGTAAAGTAAAGTAAATTTGTTGCAGCCCTAAAAGTAAGTGCCGGGCCCTTTGATGCTGAGAGGTTCAGACTAAACAAAACAAAAACACTAGTGGACTTGCATGCATCCTCCTGGTCATTTAATGGTGACAAGAGCAGCAAGCAGCATGAAGAGAGGATTCACCTGTGCATGAGTGAAGGATTCACTTGTGAACGAATGAAGGATTCGCTTGTGAACAAGTGACGGATCTACTTGTGCAGCCTTCACAGCTTCACAGCCTGGCCCTTCATAGAGCCAGGCTGCACAATCATTTCCAGAGATTGTGCACAAGTGAATCCTCTCTTCATGTTGCTTTCTGCTCTTCTCACCATCAAATGACCACAAGGTCACATGTAAGACCACTTGCCTTTTTGTTTTGTTTAGTCTGCACCTGTAGACATCAAAGGGCCACACGTGCATAGCAACACTTTCTTTGTTTTTGTTTACTATGAAGACTCTGTGGTTGTGTGTACTCACAGACAACAAGATCAGTGTGCAAATGGCTCTCTTCCTCTCTAACATACACACACAGTGTGTAGACACACAATTATGTGCTAAAATACTCCCTATAACTCCATATACAAGCCAGAAACTACACTACATGAGCACAGGCCTGCAGGTAAAGGGTTAATATGGTAATTAAGTTGTTAACTGTAAAAATCACAAATGTTACCTCCTACCAACAGGGTAAACCACCAACAATCAAGAATGCATGATTATGTAGTGCCATGGCTGTGCAGTCAAAAAAAGTGTGTTTATAATGTAAGTCTATGGGACAAAATGGGAGAAAAAAAGAAAATCCAGTGCTGTGCAAAAACTAATAATGCAATAAAGTCAATTTTTTTACTGATGTTTGACATGACCAAGACTGTAATAAAGGTTCAAAAGAATCCAGTCCACATTCACCTTTTCTATTAAAAATGAGCCATTTTGTGTGTTTTTTTTTTCAATTTTCAGCACCACCCCTTATAAAATTGGTGATTAAAGGGTTAAAATCCTGGGGGAAAATGATTTTTTCACTACTGTTGATTAGAACTGAAGTTAATGAAAAGGTCTATGCAAAAAAAATTCAAAAATATATTTATCTAATATATTTTTAAAACCGTTAAAGTTAGGGGACGTTTTTGTCCCCGAACAACACATTAGGGAGAAAAAAAGAAAATCCAGTGCTGTGCAAAAACTAATAATGCAATCAAGTCAATTTTTTTACTGATGTTTGACATGACCAAGACTGTAATAAAGGTTCAAAAGAATCCAGTCCACATTCACCTTTTCTATTAAAAATGAGCCATTTTGTGTTTTTTTTTTTTCAATTTTCAGCACCACCCCTCATAAAATTGATGATTAAAGGGTTAAAATCCTGGGGGAAAATGATTTTTTCACTACTGTTGATTAGAACTGAAGTTAATTAAAAGGTCTATGCAAAAAAATTTCAAAAAAATATTTATCTAATATATTTTTAAAACCGTTAAAGTTAGGGGACGTTTTTGTCCCCGAACAACACATTAGGGTAGTGTTTGCGAACAATGCATGAGGGTTAAAACACGTTTCTCTTGTTTTTGTGAGATATTTTGCTTGTTTTTGAACGAAAATAGTACAATAACACCTTATTTTCTTTGTATTTGTTTTTTTACAGTGCAGGGGGTTCATTGCCCATCTTCCTGTAGTCATATGTTTTTTCTTTAAGTCATATTATCTGAAAACATGATGCACATATGTCGCTTATGTGTAACTCATGCTTAATTTAAGACACATATTTTCATCTCTCTTAACAGATCTGCTTTGCTCTTTCAATTTGTTTCTCATTAAAATTTTAACGAAACCCCCGCCGACGCACCTCCCTGTCCTCCCTCTCCTCCCGTAGCTCAAAGTGGGCTCAGTCCTCCCCCACTTGCATTAGACAGAGGCAAACTTAAACAACATGGCAGCCGGCAGAAAGGAGCTTATCCCTAAAAAAGTCAGTTTGGAAGTGGTTCAGTTTTGTGGCATCAGAGCCAGAAGCAAGAGTGACTTTCAAAAATGTTTCTATCATCTATCCTCACAATGCTCCAAATAGCTTTGATAACACCGATGTCCCGATCTCTCCTGATCGCCTGCATCACTGCGTGTTTGTGTGTGTATGTAGTAGCATGAACAATCGAAAGAGTGAAAGCTCTTAGGTTTAATACAAGATCTTTAAGCAGTTTTTGGGCCATGTCAAAGAACTGGACAGACAGCTGAATGCTGTGGGCCAAGAGACAGAGTACTGTGGCCTAATGCCGGACTGAGAGTTTAGACTGGATGTAGATGAAGAGTGAACGTGTCGTGCTGCGCGCTGTGCGCTCTTTAGTTAGCTAACTACTTAGCCACTGTCTGCTAACATAAATCCAAGTAAAAAATTTCATATATATATTTATTTCCAACTGGAAAGTTTAAATATTTTCTGCTTTTATGACAGCTGCACCTCTTTTGTAGTCAGCAAGGTTTCATCATGTAGCTTTGAAAGCACACACAAAAAGTAATGATTGTCAAAGCAAGTTTTTATTTATTTTTTTTAAAGCCGACACATTGTGCTAATTCCTATTCATCTCAATGTGACTCCTCTGTGTGGTTTCCAACATAGTTGTGATTAGGTTACAACATGTGGAGTTTCTGTTTGTATGTCTGAACAAACTGAAGCTCCAACTCAACACTGTTCAGTCGGTCCTGCTATCAGCCTGCTCCCTTCCTCCCTCCATATCTGCTCGCTCTTTTTTTGACTGAATTCCTTTGGGTTTCCATGAAACTGCTTTGTGTCCTTTGAAACCACATGATAAGGCAGGGGAATTGGAAAGAAAGACAAATCCACCGTTTTAATAGGAACCCTTTTTAATTATTCTTTTGTAATATATTGAGTAAAAAAAAATAATTGAAAACTAAAATAAAAAGTTTTAAAAGTAAAATATGGGGATTCCTTCCTCTGTTAGGGAAGATCTGTGGCCATTACAAGAAAAGATGATGGTAAGGTGGGAGTGCTCACCCCCTCTCATGTCTGCCGGGGGAAGAAAAAAAATGATTAAATTGAAAAGTTTAAGTAGATTTTAAGCTGAACAAGCAATTCGATATCCGCAACCCTCTGATTTTTTTTTTCCCCCTGGAGTAAATTACCTGGCACGCTTGGCAGGCAGTTCAGTCAATGAGAAGAGGCGGAGCCCATCTAAAACTGCCTGTTTCCTTCCCCCTGTCCCAATTACACACTAATGCTGAGAGTTGTTTGAGTGTGTGCTGGGTTCAGTGTGTGTTCAACCACTTGTTGTGAGTCATTCTTTCTACACACAAACCTGCAGATTATCATAGTTTCTGCTAACAGCTCGACCACAGCTGGAAGTCTATCTGTTTTTTTATGACTGTACCCCTCTGTGTCTGCACACACTTAATGGTTGTGAAGTGCGTGTGTCAGTGCGTGTGACAGGGTTGTGTGTGAGTATTAATTGTCTGGGTGTGTGTGAGGTTGGTAGTGTGAAAGTCAGCTCAGCCAAACAGCCTGGCTCAAACAGGATCAACCGCTAATCCTTTATCTGCTTAGCCATGGAGGTGGCAGTGTGTTAATGTGTGTGCGTTTGCATAAAGTTTCCACTTGTGTAGCTGCACACTTGTGTGTTGGAGTGCATGTGTTGTGACGGCGTATAACTGTTAATGACTCCTGGGGGCTCAGAGACTGTGAGAAAGAGAGATGCTCTACTAACCCTCGAAACACAAACACACTCCTGTTCTTTCCTACTTCTCTTTTCCAAAGGTCCAGTAAGCAGGGCACTTAGGATTATCCATCAATTATGTATTACATTTATTAATGTATGTTTTATCATTATTGTAGCTGTTTTCCATTTTGTTTGTGTTTTTTTTCTACTTCATAGTTTCTATAGAATTATTGTTCTGATTTATTTAATTTAAGTAACTATTTGGAATTTATTTTTAAATTGCAGTTAAGTTAATAATTAAATAAATATATGATACTGCTTAAGAATTAAGATGCTACCATCCATCCATCCATTATCTGAACCCGCTTTGTCCTGCAGTGCACGGTCACGGGGGGCTGGAGCTGGAGCTGGGGAGCCCAGCTAAATACAGTTGAAGATACTACGAATTAATTCAAAATATAAATAAAATGAATTGAAATAAATGTTGTATAAAAATGGGCAAGTTGCTAAAAATGATCTGCAGAGAACATAACAGACTTTCTATCAGCTGTTAAATTGGACATTATATCACAGAGGGCTGTGAGGATGGTCTCAGTTTTGGAGGCAGCCTTATGGCCACTAGAGGAACTGCAGCATTGGGCACTTCCACATTTGCTTAATTTTTCACCCTCAAAGGTCGTGCACTTGTATAGTACGATTCTGTTATGTTTTGACATGTACTTCAACTGCTCCTGGTAAGGTGTTAGTGTTGGATGACTGATCCAGTTAACATAGCTCTTCATTAGTTTGATTGGTTTAAAAGACATTGCTTTATATGGTTGGAGAATGAGCTTCTCTTGTCATATATCAAAAGTTTGTGTGCCCACATACATTTGGTCAAATCAGTTTTACTACAGAAAACACTCACATCAAATGTTGAGGTTGAAAAATTGTGAAGTGTGTGTGTGTGAGAGCGAGAGAGAGAGAGAGCAGGGATTAGTATTAGTGGAGAGGATTATCCAGTCGAGGGGCTGCCTGCCTCACTGCCTGCCTCTGTAAGTGCATCTCTCTCTCTCTCTTTCTCTTTCCCCTTCTTTCCATCCACAGCAGTGAAGAGGTCTTAGAGTGCTAGGCGATAAAGAGGAAAACCAACCATGGGAGGCTCACTTAGACACACTCTTTGGACATCTTCCTCCAATCTGTGCCACCTCCACACTGTGTTCCTCCTCCCTCCCTTTCCACCTTTATTTCCTCTTTTCCTTCAACACTTTTCTTCTTTTCCAACTTCACTTTGAGTTTCCGCAGCCTCTTCCAAATAATCACTGTAGTGTGTGGCTTCTGCCCCTCTTATTCTCTATGTATAACCCTGTTCCTGGCGCCGCGCCGCCCCATGACACTTCATGCCACTGTCCAATTTCCAGCCTCAGTACCCCAGAAAAAATACATTTTTTCGCACTTTCTCCCTGGTCCTATATCCTTGCTCCCATAGCAACCGTTCTCTCTGCTCACCTGTTGTTATCCCTCTCCAATGTAGAACAATAGACTGAAGAGAAATTAGCTTTTGAGGTTGAAAAATAAAGCTGAAAAAAAGATTTAAAGCTAGACTTGGAAAAGCTGCATGACCTGTGTGTTGTTCAGTGGTGGACTTACCAATGAAAAAAGGTGTTTCTCTCTGGTGTCCCACACAATACAAACAGTAACTGCCAGTATTTCATCCTAAGTACTTAGCTTTAAGGCTAGAATGATAGATTTTTCTGAGGTTGGACTCTCATGGATCTCACTAGAATCCAGCTGCAAAGTAACACCCCTTTCTCTCAGTCTCCTGTTGCTCTTCTCTTTCTCTTCCTGTGCCAACACTTGGCTGCTTCATCTGAAAATCTGCTCTCCTCCTCTTTTACCTGCTTGCTTTCTTCCTGTCTACTTTCCCTTCTTTTTCAGTTTATCTCTTTGTCTGGCATCTTCTCTTTTCAGATGTGTGAATAACAATAATTATTAATATGAAACCATCAAGTTGTATTATCTCAGAGCATTCCACAACTTAGCTAATTATTGGTTAGGGTAATAAGAGCCGCTGTTCTCTTCAGTTTGCTTTGCTGTCATAATAGCTTATGTAAAGCACTGGCACGCGTCCCTCCATGGTTAACAGGTTTAGACACCTTCTGATCCTCCTCTGGCTTAACGTCTGACTCTGACACATTGTGTACTTCTCTATGTAAGGGCTCTCGGTGCTGACTAAAAAGGATTCACCTCCCCTGACACTCAAATACAGGAACAAATACGTGTCGAGTGGAGCTTTCTTTAAACCACAGGAGTGGTGTTGAATATAATCCCATCAGAGTTTAGGTTCACAGGGAAAATATTTAGCTGTCTGAGGTCGATGGGTATAGAGAGTGTTACATGCTGAGTAAAGGTCACAGATCAGACCTCTAAAACAGCCCTGTGTGTTGTTCACCGTTAAAGACTCAACAAAACACAAAACCATTTGCAGCTTGCTCATTGTAAGTTTCTGGGACCTACATGCCAGAAAATGCAGCTGTAAAATGGGCAGACATAATGGTAATGGACAAAATTGGCCCAGTGGTCACAGGCACTGTTCTGTAATGGAAAGCTGACAAGTGCAATTTCCCCAACAGCCAGAGCTTCCTGGCTAAGTTCACACTGAGCATTTGGATTTGTTTCAGGCTCTGGAACATGAAATTAAAACTGGTTAGCTCCAAATTGTTGCACCTTGACACTTCAAAATGTCCAACTGAGAATTCAGCAATACAATCTCAACTGGCTGAGCTCAAAAGTCAGATTTTTAGGGTGGCCCCCTTATTTGAGGACTCATTCACTCATACATTGGCACGCTTGCAGAGAAGTTCATTAAGCTTTCTAAAGTTAGACAGACTGGAATTAGACTTGTTTTTCACTGCCCCCACCATGATGCCAAATCCTTTATTTGGCAGGATGACAAAACTGTCCAAAGCATGTTGTCCGGGATTCCAGAACTTCATCAAGTGACCAGGGTCACTCTATACTAAAAGACATCTAGTGAATCACGTTTACAAGTATTTACTAATTGCCTTGCATCGTATTGAATATAATGAACCAAACACAAAATAATGGACGTTAGAGAGAGAACTGTAGATAAGATTACATGTATCAGTCTCAATGGATAATCGAAACATTGTTGGAGCAGATTAAAGAAATCTGCAAAAAATTTGCATTGTTGTATCATCATACACAGAGAAAACATGTAGATTCACTTCACCAGCGATGACATATAATTAGAAAACTACCACTGTATTGATGCAAGTGCTGGAGTTCAGAATGTCTCTAATATACCACTATACAGTTTGATGGACTGTATAAGATGGACTGACTCAGCACTGATACCAAATATGGTCTGTGGCTAGCTGGTTAGCATGCTTACTTTAATAGATATGACCTTCAGTGTAGAGGTGTGAGGCATAAAGTCATAGCTGTTACTTCTTAACTGGTGTGCTTAAGATTGTTAGAAACCTCTGTCTGATCAACCTACATGACCTAAGCAGGGCCGCTGGGTAATCTGTGATCTATGTGTGGTGTGGGATCAAATTACATATTTAATCATTAAGCAGACATTACATATGAGGCCTTAGTTCAGTAGTTGTTGAGTGATCGTTTTAACCTGCAGCATTTCACAACTTACAAAATGAATCATACAGTGTATCAGTTCATCTGTGACCACGTGGCAGGCGATTGATTTGAATGGATTAAATTGTAATTTGGTCAAATCCCTCAAGCAAGCAAGCAAGCACACAGACAAATACCTGCATGTTAACACTCACTGACACTAGGGGGTGCTGAAGCTCGACAGTTCTATTCAGAATCCAAATCAAAATTGTGTTGTGTGAAGAAGCTTCACATTACTAGGAATTTGCCTTAGTGATTTGGTGCATACATAAAATCAGTAACATATAACAATAAGAAGCATGCATAAGGTAAAAATAAAAAAATAAACATCAAATAAAAGACAGTAAAAAAGTAATCTAGACTAAAATAAGGCCATTTAATAGACTTTTATGAATTTACAAATGAACAGAACAATGTTTAAGGGTTATGTGCGAACAGAATTAGACCCTGACCCTGCTTCCTGATGGCTTCAAGGGTCTACAAGGATGAAGTCTAAATTATCTTATACTGACAAAAACGGAAATTCCAAACTTTTGTTATTAGAGGAATATAATTTGTACCTGTGTGTAAACTCCAGCCTCCGATCACCTTTAGAGAGGATAGCTTTTGGGTGAATAGTTTGTATATTGAACATTTATTGCTTGTTGAAATATTTTTGATAACCATGTGTTTATTTGCTGTATATTCCTTTGCAGCTTCTGCCAAAGTTAAAACAAAGCTCAAGATGCACCAAAAGTGAAAAAGCAATCTATATTTTTGAATGAATCATGGCGCTGTGGACCTGTGGACCTGTAGACCTTTGTCATGTCTCATGGCCACTGAATGTGGACCGAACTGTCACTAACACTATGTCACTGTGTTAATAAGATTGACCTGCTGTGACCTGGCCAGAGTAGGTCAGACTTCTTCGAGCAACACACCCCTACAGTGTGATCAGCTGCTCTACAGTCTTTAGTGTCTTTAAGGTCGTTGTTTTTTTTTTTTTTTCATCCTTGTTTCCATCACATCAGTTTTCAGTTCACTTCTCCACCGTAACCACCCCAGCACCAAACTGCACACAGAATTTAATACTACATTTAGAACTCACTTTACACCAACATGGACAAATTAATATTGAACAAATTAAGTGACTTCAGATTAAACTGACTTCTGGTGGATAAAATGTGTGTGCTTATTGCCACTAAAGGGACTGACTGGGATGCTCATTTTTCTACATGGCTAAGCAGTAAGAGTCCCAGTGTGCAGTTATAGATATCATGTCATTAATGGGAATGGTTCAGCTCAAGTGTCTGGCACAGAATTAAATTTTTTGATTAAGTATATTTTAAGGTTGTGAAAGGATGCTTAAAGTCAAATTTACTATTAACTAAAATGGAGGAACAAGAATAGTTGAGTTAATGACAGAAAAGTGTCAACACTTTTTGTAAATTATTCATGAGTCATAAGAAAAAGATGTAAAGAAAAAAAAATCCACTTGTATCAGTTAATTGGAGGGAGTATTTGAAAAAAACAGAGTATTTTGATTCTAAAGTCTCCACCTAAAGTGGACCTCCAGGCTTCCATACCATAGGAGTAAAATGAGGCGGGGCTGACATGCACATGGCAGATTGCAAACAAAATGGCGGCCTGTTTAAATCTGAACATAAAACTTCCTTACTGGAATTTTTAAACAAGTCGATGCTGAGAGAGGTTTTTGGGCACTTGACCAGTAAAAAGAGATACAAGAGGCTCAGTGACAAGACAGAACACTCTGAGGAAGTGAGTACTCCAAGTTTTTCTTTGCAATGCTTTGCTCTAGCAGTAAAATGAACATGACAAGCGATTAGAAAAGGGAGGGGACAACAAGGCACAGGGATCACAGTTCAATAACTTTGCATTGTGCTACTTTATTTCATACCGCAAACCAATTTTGTGAGACTGAATGCAAGTCTGTCACTTCAGAAGAAAAACTTTGCAGTGTCCTCAGAGATGCGGTATATTATTGCAGTTAGCCTGTAAAAGCAGGGCAAAAGGCTGATGGAGATGAGGGATGGTTCAATGAGACAACAAGTCGCACCTGACCCCCATTAACCTCTCGGCTATGTATATCACCCTCAGCCTGTGTCAGTTGGTAGACAGTCAGGGAAGAGCGGAGTCACTTTCTATTTCATTTCATATGAGGCGGTCAAAGTTTTCAGAACGGGGATAAAACATGTTTTTGTGTTCTTGTTTGGCTGTAATGACCTTTTGTTGAGGCAAGTTTGAAGAAGAATGTGTTTGTGTGTGTGTCAAATGTATATTTTCTAGCTTCTACAGCAAAATCAGCTGCCATTTTACTTTAGCTAGCTATGAATTTAGCTAAACCTACAAAGGATTATACCTGTAACTAGAGGCCCTGGGCTTAGACTAACTGTAGGCTTTGCTAAATAGGAAGGTTTTAGTATGAATCTTGAAGGTGGAGGTGATGTCTGCCTCCTTCACAGCTAGCAAGACTCTGTTTTTTACATTTCTTCATGGTTGTTTTGCATCAAACTATAAACCTTATAGCTTGTTCTTATTTCCATGACTGACTTTAGGTTTGCATTTATGGTCAATGGTTTGCCCACTAATGATTACCATTAACATCAAAAGTATGTTCAATAATATCACACTACTTGCGTAGCTTGCTGTACCGTTTAAACACTATAGTGGATGTGTTAGTTTGGCACATGGCTTGGAATTTACACTCTAAGTTGTCTGCTGCGTTCTCACCTGCTGGCCAGACTCTTAAAAAAGCCAGCATTCAGGACTTAACTGGATTTTCTTGTGACATTTGGTGTGCCTTTATAGTCCCTTACTGTGAGTGTCTGATGTCCAGCATGTGATTCACCTGGTGCCTTGATTAATAGTGCTGTTGGACATCCTTTCTGCCCTTTTACTGTAATCACAGGTGACTGGTTTCTGGACTGCTGGCGACACTAAGCTACTGGACAACTAAGTGGATTCACATCTCCAGCCATGTTGGCAGGGTCAAAAAACAACCCATGATAACAGCTGGACACTCATGATGACTCATATCTCTTCTTGAATACTGGGTCAGTTTTATTTCAATTTGTCTTTCACTGCAACTATATCTTTTAGCACATTGTTCCCTG
Source organism: Parambassis ranga (assembly GCF_900634625.1). Lineage (NCBI taxonomy): Eukaryota > Metazoa > Chordata > Actinopteri > Ambassidae > Parambassis > Parambassis ranga. The sequence continues at coordinate 13,638,884 of NC_041026.1, read as the reverse complement.
TCTCGACAGGTGTTGGGCAGGTGTTACACCCCTGTGGAGTGGACTATTTACGTGTGTGTGTTGCTGACCACTTAATTGGATTGACCTTTCAAGCCATGTCACGCTCTGGTCAGCAAACAGTTCCAATGCAGTTTGACCAGAGAACCTTGAAAGTGTTAGCGGCCAAACACTTGTTACCGCAATCACGTTGCTACTCTGCACCTGTTAAAACGGCACATGCAAAAAGTGTGATATGAGATAATGTGAAATATTTGCACAGCCCATATGTATCATATGCTGCGTGTTGTACAGCATGCTGTTACTCCTGCTTCAGACAGTATATGAATGCAGCTTTTGTGTCCAGTACTGTGTGTATTTATACAGAATGTGTTGCTATTCCATACATTTTCTTTGAACATGTGTTTGCTTATGTGTGTCTTTGTGAAAGCCCGTACCAAAGCAGCAGGGATGAGAAATAAATAGCATTTTTATCTGATTTTGCCACAGTATTAAGCAAAGCAATATCACTGTGCTCGTCGTTTCTCGAGGTTCACTCTGATTTAAAAAAAAAAAAAAAAAAAAAAAAAAAAAAAAGAGAGAAGCAGATGAAGAGCGGAGAGAGAGAAAATAAAACACTGAGTAATCATTTTCCGCCTTTCAACCATTATTCTGTTGCTCTTTGTTTGTGCGTGTGTGTGTGTTTGCCAGTAAGCAGGTACGTGGAATAGTGGCACAGTAAAGTGAAGCAGGAATTCAATTAAGTTTATTGTTGGGGGAGCTTTTATGGAGATGATACATGACAATACACACACACACAGACTTGATGTTTTCTGCTCAGTTTGCTTTGTTTGGTGCTACAAGGCCGGAGAAAAGCCAACGTGTGTTTCCCTTGTGTGTAATTAAGACTTCAACACCCAGAATGCACTGTGTTCCAAAACCAGCAGTTTAATTGCAACATAACCCAAGTGTGCATCTGATTGTTCTGATTTCAACAATTTATAACTTTTAAAATGTAACTTTTATAGCCAGACAATCCCACAGTTGTGAGGAGTTTGGTACTCAAGTCTCTAAAAATTTGTCAAATCCACAGTTGTTAAAGAACACTTTGACAAAGTGGTTTCCATCTTCGCCTTAACAGCACTACTCTGGTGCACTTTAGCAAACCTGCATGTGTGTGCTTTGTTATTCAGTGTAGAAATGAGCTATTCATAAAATAAGTTAACCCACTCATTAGCAGTGGGTTACAGTTCATAAATTATTTAACTCAAACCGTAGTTCATGAATTTTACAGTGTTTATCCTGGAATCTCAATCTTCAGCTGAAGACTTCTTGAGTCTTCTGGCTGCTTATTAATAGTCTGAGGTCTGTTTGTTTAAGACTTGTCTTCTAAAAACACATATTGTCCGCTTGCATTTATGTAGACAGGGGGTGGTAGTGTGTGACTTGTTGCCGTGGTAGCCTAAAATGGCTGATGTCAAAAGGGAACAGATTTCATTTTATAATGTTATGAATCTGTGTTTAATGTGGACTTTGCCCGTGATATTGGTCCATGATCAGATGACGTCCCTTCCATCCAAATGTTCAATTCATATTAGATCTCTTTTCTGTCTTGTAGTCTGGGATTAAACGGTTCTGCTGGAAATCATTTTTCAGCAAAACCCAGGATCAGTTTCTCTGCATTGGTTCTACTACGAGCCCCGTGGTCGCCCTGTTGTAGCTGTTTTCTTATTTTATTTTGTCTACAAGGAGAAAATATTTCTAGCAATATAATATCAGGACTGCCGTCAATCACTTCTGTTGTTTCAGCTGCCTCCAACAGGGACAATGATAACATGTGTTACTGAGCTGCCTAAGTCAATCAACATTTTGAGAAAAAAAGATAACAGTTGTCTTTTTTGTATGGATAAAACACTAACACAGAAAGCAATCATTTAACTTGTTCCTCCATTGCAACAAAAACCACATATTTTCTGATTCTCGCTTTTAAAGTAGATCCTAAATGTCTTTGCAGGAGTTTTGTGGTGATGGATTTATTTTTTTTTAGTATTAAAAAAACATCATCAGTACCAGGCAGTGTCAATAGAAACACATTGAAAATTGACAAACACAAAGCTTTGGTACTGGCCGAGTCTAGTCTGAGGTGTGTGTGTGTGCACAGTCAGTGTCGGAACAGGACATTTGTGTCATTATGTCCTCAATCATGGGGGCAGAACTTTAAGCTGTGAGTATGGAATGATGTGCTAGTGTGTCTAAACACATTATCTTAATGTGTGTCCTTACAGAGTATGTTTTAATTTACATGTACAATTTATCTGTGTTTTTGCTCACATACCCTTGTTTGTTTGTGTGTGTATGTGTGCATAACAATGGCTTCAGCTTCATTAAATTCGACACCTTTTTAATTAAATTCCACCCTCAAGACATGGGATGGTGTGCTTGTGTGTGTGTGTAGCTGTGAAATTTACTGTGTGTATGTCTTGTACTCAGCTCCATACTAATAATGTAAATGTACACATTTTCATGCTTGGATGAGTCCCACTCACTGACCTCCTCTGTGTGCGTGCCTGCGTGTGTCTACAGCATACTGTGAGTATGAATAATTAAATTCAGTTATAAGTCATGTTGTTTAGAACTAGGAAAAAGTCCACCTGTCCAGTCCAGACTCCCATTTGCATATTGAAACCTGATCAAATTGGCAGCTAACTCAACCAAACAGCACCTGTTATTTACACCTGCCATTTTAAATACTAGGTGTAAATGCAAAAATCATGATACAGATAGTACCAGGTGTAAATGGGGTATTAGGGTGTTTTTTTAGACAATGTCCTAGCCAGAAACACACAGTCATACTCAAGCCATGACAGACAATAAGCGATCATGCACGGTACCAGGACCCTGGAACAAGCCCACCCAAATGGAATGCAATGGACAGTGTATGGAACTTTATTGATAGCTTTAGACACCGTTGTTGTTGGCGTTTCAGCAGCCCTAAAAATTACCACTCTGTCTTTTTTTTTTTCTTGTTAAGGACATGCTGTTATGAGATGAGGGCGGCTTGACAACTCAATTTAATAAGCTTTACACTCAAACGGTAACATGTCATTGTCCCCAATCCATGCTGCACACTTCAAATGCTCTTGAAGACTATTTGTTCACATGGAGGAAGTCCTAATGAAAAGTAGTCAGGATGAGGTCTGTGGATTATTAATGTTTGTGAAAAGCTACTTACAACCCTGTGAGCACCACAAAGAAAATTCATTTCACCTCCACTATATTGGGGTGGAAGTAGAAATGTTAGGAATAATAGGAAGTTAAATGAAAATGTTCTGTGAGGGAGTTTCCAATTATGAATGTTTTACCTTTGAAACCAAGTACGATTTTGATTTAGGACTCTTCATCTGCTCAGACTTATCAATGATTGTCACCAATTAGCAGCCACTAATGAGCAATGGGGATCATTGTTTTTAATTTTTTTGCCTTGTTGTGATTATGGTGACCATGAATAGCCATGGAGTTATTAATAAATATGTTGCAGACAGATCGATATACACGCTAACAGAAGGAGACAGGCAGAACTGCGTGCATAGATTGGTTTGAAAAGTAAAGAAGCCAGAGATACAGAGAGAATGATGGAGAGCAGTGGGTGTAGAGCCTCTTAGCCATCAGCATGAAAGCTGCTTTTCCACTTGTTTTCAGGAGCCAGGCTCTGCTCTCTCTAAATAGCTAAACATCATCTGTGACATCAAGACACCGAGGGCTAGCACGCACTTAAATATCTAAAATTAGGAAGCAGAACGGGCGTCTGTTTTCTGCTCTGCAGTCTATAAATGCGGACCAAAGTGCAAGTGTCTGTTACACTGATCCTGAACTTCAGAACTTTCTCATCTTCCAACATGAACATGGCTTTAAGTGCTACTGGTAGAGATTTTACATGTTTTTTTCTTCATTCTAGCATTCTATATTTGTCAGTTACCATGTTGATATACTTCAGAAAACATTTACTTTTTTCACTCCTTGCCAGTGAGAATCAGATATATATCTGTGTGTGGGCATCAGCGTGATGTAAATTTAGTGACAAGCACCATTTTTTTGTGTGTCTGCACTGATGTGTACTGATGAAGAAGTGACCAAACCGAAGTGTCAACACAGACTCTGTGATCCTGCAGCCTAAAATGAACAATCAATGATCAGTCATGATTTTGATCATTTCTTGATAATTTACCTGTTTAAAAACGTCCAGTTGTTGTGTCTATGGATCATATAACCCCAGCCACAGAACCTCAAACTTCACACAGCTTCACCCTGCTGGCTCCATGTATATTTTAAAATTTGTCTGGGGCTTGACTCCAAGTTACTCCAACAGGCCTGTTGACCCCATTATGAGCCTGGCTGCAGCCTTGGATGGTCAGATGTGTCATTTCTGGAAGTGAAGACTGAAGGCTAAAGGTGACCAAGCTTTTGCTATTAAAGTGCCTAGACTTGTCATATCTCTTACCATATTTCAACTGGCTTTTGTGTGTATCTCACATGGCTGATGTTTTATTTTATTTTAGATTTTAGATTTTTTGATTACTTTTTGTCATTCCCTAATGGTTGTAAACTTCTTCCCAGTCCAGTGTGGAAGGACTTGTCTGTCCTGACAATCAAGCAAACACATTTGATAGCTCGCTACATGTGTCCATATATTGTTTCAAATGTCCCGCAGATCCTGGGAGACAAATAGGATTTGACCTTGTCTTTGCAACAAACTTCTCCACCAAATGAATTCTTCATACACTTATTCATGCAACCATTAGGAGGGTGCACAGCATTTTAATCACCTTACAAGTTCTGTGCTGAGCTGGATGATAGGAGGTGATGTACAGATTCTCTGTTTGAAGAGAGACAGGAATAGCAAAATCAAACATAGCTCCATTCACATTATTTCAAATTGATGTCAAATGGGTGTCATTTTACAGAGTAATCTTAGCTGGTGCAGCTTCAAAGCTTTTTCCCCATTTTTCACCTTCGGTAAAAAATGGGGCCTCAGAATCATTTAAAAGTTGGTATAACCGACTTTTAACACAGCTGCTGAGATGTGCCTATTGGTTCATCGCAACAAACTTGTGCCTCAAACAGTTTGAAATCTTTAAGGACCTGATGTAAAATGCACTCTAGAGGCTATTTTTCCTCTGCTGCAATCTCATTAGTTTACCGTATAACAATCACACTAATGTCTCTGCATTACTCTGCTGCTGTTTTATTGTCATGCACCAGCAACACACTTTTCATTTCTCACAGTGTGTCCAGCATACAATGGCAAGTAGTGTTTCCAAATACACAGTGTGGTGTTATTCTCCCAGTGAACCCTCATGATTTGTCCACCATGAGGGGTGCATCATGTAGGGCATCCAGTCGGAAAAATGGCAAATTTTAACATGTGAATCATCAGTTCCATACCAGATTGGTCAAGGAATGGGTTAACAACAACTGATTCTGGTGCTTTTGGCCTACAGTTCTCTGGCAGAAATTGGACTACTGTTAGTGGAAGTAGAGGGATAAATAATAAAGACAGAATGGAAATATATTCAACATGTAGTTTGAGTCAACCCACAAAGTTTATGAATGTGTGTGTGTGCGCGCGCTGGCATTTTGTTTGTTTTTTTTTCTTATTTAAGGACCTCATGTAGTTTTGAAAAATGCACTTTCAACTATGTGCTCATGCATTACTATCATATTGTATATGAGTGTGTTTGTGTGTGTCACCCTGTGTGTCACATGGGAATGTTTTCAGATCCATATCAAAGAGGGTCTGAATGATTCAGAAGTGCCCTTGAGCACCACACACGTGCATGCTGTGTGAACGTGCTCATCTCATGTTAATGTCTTTTGTCTTTTTTTTGTATCTCCCAAAACATCAGATTTCAGATACAACTTTGTAAAGATAAATATCAGTTGTATACACGCACACATAGCGCCGAAGATATATTTGTGGCATGCATATAGCTGCATATCTGTGTTGTGTGTGTGTGTGTGTGTCCACGCTTTGAATGTCATCACGGAGCTTTCCCTAATGCGTGTTTTTGTTTGTGCAAGCATTCTTTCTAACCCTTCGATTTGAGCGTGGCCTTTTTATTTGTGTATGTGTCCACATGCACATCTGTGTGTGTGTGAATGTCCTTTAACGTTCCAGTGGTCCACATGAGCGATGCAGGGTGCGCGGCTACAGTCGGTTAGCTATAAATCACAGCGACAAACACAGGATCCGAACGTTAGGAAAATGGCTTGTTCCTGCTGAAATGTCGGTGCGCTCACCTCCAACTACATATCTCTGTCTGCTGCGCAACCTACCATCGTCCTTGGAGGAGGACACACACACACACACACACACACACAGGATCAGACATCCAGGAACACCCAGACACTGTGTCAAACAGGACACGCAGTGACATACACACACACATGTACCTGCAGTCTTGGGTCTGCCCATAAAGGGATTAGAGGGATTAATATTTGAAAATGTATTAATATTCCATAGTTTTATGTCTTCTTTTTTCAAAAGTGGGATGTAAACACACTGAGAGTAAACATTCCATTTTGTCACACTCAACTCCACTTCAATTTGCCACACAAACCACATGCATCATAGAGTTGGCAGCTCTGTGCAGCATCAATGTTAGAGCTAGTCTAAATAAATAATCAATTTAAATGTATGTTACAGCTCGCAGGCTTTCTAATTTGATAATATATGTATTTATTTGTTTTTTAATTTATTTATTGTTTCTTGTATCTGTCCAATAGTGTGTGTTGTATCAAACAGCAGGTTTGCTGCTTTGCCTTGCAGCCCTGCTTGTTGTGGCCGATGCCAGAGGTCACTGTCGTATCTTTGCCAACATGTACGAGCTATAAAAAGCCGCTCTTAAAATCTACCACAATGTCCACCTGCTGCTGTTTGATTATCATCTGATAAAGAATCAAAGTCATCTTGTGCGCTGCCTGAGCTCCATTTTAAACATGCTTCTCCCCGCCAGAGCCTCACATAAAAGGATCAACAGCACAGCCAAATTGAGTGCAGCCATTATTCACACAGCCACAATAGGTTACAAACACATAAACATAGGTTGGATTCCTGATCTGATGAGAGGCTTTGAAAGCTCAAATGTTACAGATGGCTTCTGAACAGCCTTTAAATCACTGCCTGTGACAGATCAAATGTTTCTGGATAGCCAAACAGACACACACAAAACAGTCACAGATGTTATGCTGCAACACACACACACACACACACACATCCGAAACATGAGTAAGAACCTACAACCCAATGCTGACAGAGTTAAATTAAACATATTTGCATACAAAGATACTCATCCATATGATCAGTGCCCCTAGATGGGAGGTGTGTCCTCACAATGTCTGTGAGACAGTATTCTGTCCCCTCTCTTTCACTTACACACACGCGCACACACTCACACACAGGACATAACAAAGTCAGCTGCAGACAGAGTACTGATGTAGACCTTCATGCTTTATAGCATACTGAATGGGTGTCTGGATAGTAGCAGGACACTAGTTTGTGTTACGTAATCACTGTGCAGGAACAACCTCAGTCTTACTGTGAGGAGTCAACACCGAGCTGGGGACTCTTTAAGAGTTGCGTCATTCAGCTTGGTATCAGGAAAAGGCCAACGAATAACCCATTTTCTGAGGTCATTTACTTTATTACAACCATATTTCATGTGCCATTCGTGAGTGTTGTAAGAGAAAGAGACAAAGAGATTTACTGTTGTCCTGTTTTTTTAATGCCTTAACCATTAGTTTTCAAAACCTCACCCCAACTGAAAACAAAACGTAAGGATTGGGTGACGATGGCTTAGTGGCGGTGGTAGGCATGGGCGAACGGGGCAGTCGCCCGGGACAAAATCATCAAACACGCGAGTTGGGCCATGTCAACGAACCGGACAGACAGCTGAGTGCTGTGGGCCAAGACAAAAAGTCACCTGTTATTTATTTATATTTCCATGATCACAATACTTTATTTGTATTACCTTGTAAAGTAATATGGACACACCTGTTAACATGTCTTGATGAGTGGGATTCAGTATGTCCTGCAGCCAGAATTGTAACCATTCACAACTCAGTCCTTGAATTTGTATTCAGTTGTGTCTATTTCAGCTGTTAGATGTTATTCTGAGGGTTGATCTACTCTGACATGATTAAATATTAAATGTACAAACACAGTCTAAAAAGCATTTACCATGCTGTGAAAACAGATGTGAAGCAAAACTAAACTGGAAATATCTCAATTTGTAGATCTTAGTTTTGGTCTGGTCTTTTCTTCCCAATAAGGTTACTGGTCCTAATTCTAATCATTGCTGTGAAAAGCATATGTTTATTTCCTATTCTTTCTCTCGCTCTCCCTCTGCTGTCGTGTTGCCCACACAGCCTGCCAATGCCAGCAGGCACCAAACAGCTTTCCATACATAGATTTGCATTTTAACTGGCTTAAATGGATTTGAATTTCTTGGTTCTTTGAAACACTTGTTTGATTGGTTTCCAGGGCAACATATCCATAAGCCTAAGACTACTTGGAGCTTTTCAACCATAGTGTCAGAAATAGACGCCATAGCAAAACTATGGTGGTTTTACAAGAAGGAAATAATGTTTAGGCGATGGGACTCATCATTGCTGCAACTGAGGAAATGGAGGAGCTCGTTGGATATAGGTGTATTTTAAGCCACACACACATCTTTTCTAAACCATACTGAGTAGTGCTAGAGGTGCGAAATGAGCTAAACCAAAGAAAGAAACACTTAATGGGGACTTGATCTTGACTCTTTAGTCACAGAGCTTTTCTGGCCCCAACAGCTTCTCTCAAATGATCTCTTAGCAGCCTGTAAACTCTGATGATACAGGGCTGCATTAACTCTAAGCGTTTGACTCCACCCATCCGCTCATATTAGCTTACATACAGACTGCAGGAATATAGCAGAGGCTTCCTGTTGATGTTATGTACCAATGGTTGTTTTCAAAAGTAAGTGAATGCTCTCAAAATGAAATGACTTTTGTTTAAATTGATGGTGTTTTCTATTACAATTGGAGCCAACTGGAGGTCATGCAGTCTACCCTCCTTTTGATTTACTCCTGCGTCACTGATAATATCCTGCTGCTGCTGTGATAATGTCGTTTCCACATCCTGCTCCCACATTACCACTTATGCTGCTGCATCCGTCTAACACCACACAGGTGGTTTCGCTGTCTTTCCCCTTTCAACAACCAGTCGGGCTTTGTTGAGGTTTGGCTCATAAGATCTAATTCTCCATCCATCACACCGTTCAGGCTTTGTTTGTTTTATTATGATTTTTTTTTCTTCCTTTCTTGCCTTTCTTTTACAGAGTTTTTCCTCCTCTTTCCTTCCTCCCAGTTTTCCTTTTTCAGTTTTTCACTTGTTTTCTTCTTACTTTCGGTTTCATTTTTCCTTTGTTCTTTTTAAGCTGCTACTGTACCACATCTCTTTTTTCCTTTTTCTGCCTTTCTTTCTCTCCTTACTTTCGTCATTTGTTCTTTTTTGACGTGTTTCTCTTTTTTCTTAACCCTCTGGACTTGTTATATTCATTTCAATCTTTCCACTCCTCCTGCAGCTTCTCTTTTTGGTTCTTTAACATGTCTCCCTTGTCTTCATTGTTTCCTGTCTCGACCAGCCCTGCACCTCTCTGTCAGCCGCCCTCCCTGTGTATCTACCTGTCTATCTCCCTCTCTCTGTCTGCCTGTTTTGCCTTCTGCTTTCCACTCTGCCAGCACCAGTTCATTACTCTGCATGCTGCCTTGATGTGATTTCAATGCAAATAGCGAGCGGAACACAAATGGATCAGGTTCTCGGCGTGGACAGAGACACGGAAAGAGAGAGATCTGAGGACTGAGTGAGTGCGAGGCAGCGAGCGACTTCCATTCTTGTGATTTCCCAAATGGAGAAGCATAACCATCTATCACTCCTGCAGAGAAAGGGTGTGTGTGTAGATGGATGCCGTCTCTCCTGTAGCGAGCACAGCTGCAAATCACTGTCAATCACATAAAAAACCCTGTCTCCAATTTCTGTGAAACACACACTGATGCATTTGCAAGTCAACATATTCTCACAAATGCGTGCATACCCGCACACAGAGAGATAGACCTCCTGAGTAGGAATTTCTTCTTTGATGGTGGAAGTAATATCTGGCTGGTAAATGGAGAATCTCAGTTTTCCATGCAGAAAACGGGACTCCCCGCTGTTACAGCTTGACTCTGCCAGACGTCACCACATTTGCTTTTCATCTGTAGCACTTTGCTTGCATGTGGTTGCTATGTGTCTCTTTGTAGGTTCTGATCTGATTTGAAAGCGCTTCAATGGCTGAAAGTGTCACAAAATGAGCAAAAAATGGTCACGGAACAATAAAAAAGCCGGACCAATGATGATGATTTACAACAATAATTGTTTCCCACTGATGGGAACAATACAGTGGCTGACATATTCATAAACAAAGTTCATATTAGAGGAGTTCTGACAACGTTTCTATGGTGGGCTGACACAAAGTGGGTAAAGTTCTGGCTTTGTCAAAACTGGAAACTTTGTCAAATGAGGAAATTGTTCTAATATTAGATTTCTCTACTATTAGTTTGGCACTCTACTGAAAATGCTTTTTAAATGATGACAGATTGTATTTGTAAGTAAAAATGTGAGAAAATTTAGCAATATATGGAATGAAGAATAGGTTCATTTACATTGCTCTAAAGCAGTAAATTGGTTTGTAAGAAGCCCCTCATTATGGCATCTTTGCTCACCTTTCTACATTCACAATGAACTATTACAGCAGACTTAATGATGCCCCAGTGTGTGCTTACAGTTAGTGTTGGCATTTTGGATTTAGAGGCGTCACTTGTTATAGAGCAACATATCCTGCTGTGTCTGCTCTCTTTTTTATTGCCCCTTACTGATGACTTCTCCTATGCTCTCTTCTGTTTCATCAACACCTTGATGATCACATGTCTATGTCTATCATTGATTGTGTATACAGACGAACAACACTGCTGTACTAAAGTGAGGCCAAGATATTCCACCCCACAGGTGTTGGTAAACCATTTTGGAACTGGAGCCTGCTGAGCAGAGGTCCAGAGGTTGGGTTTGTGTACCATTCATTAACCTTAAAATGGCAGAGTTTATGACCTATACTCAAGCTGGCCAACAGGGGGCGAGCTGGAGATATCTTGGCGTTACTTTTGGAAAGCTGTCATGTCTGTGTTTATATACAGTCTATGGCCCTCTACCAAACATGAGATTTACAGTTAACATCCAAATCTATCCAGTGGAAAAGGTTTTTGCATAACAATATGACATCACAGTAAAGTTTCTTTCACTTTTTAGATCTAAAATGAATTTGAGCATTCTATCTTTATAAAGGTTGTGGGACGTTTTGGGTTATGAAATCTTGGGTTATTATTACCAGACTTATGTGATGCTAAAACAGCTTGTCACATAGTCAGAGTTTAGGCTAAACATGCACAGTATGCCTGATAGATATTCCTTTCTCAACAACAAATGAAGAAACTCTAAAATTAGTCTGAAACCTGACAGAGATCACTTCTGGTTACGCACATGCCTAAAGAAAACACACACATTTCAGTTCAAACAGATTAAATGCTGCAGTGAGAAGCCACCTGAGGTGAAACGGCTCACATAGGACCTCATACTGTGATCAAACTGTGTTTAGTATTGAAGTATTCTTAGCTTAATATTATAACCGCTTAGTAAATACATGCGTCCTAGGTGTTTGCTGTCTCTAATTAGGCTAACTACTGTCAAGATGGAGAAGTCGGAAGGCGTTTCATTCTAGCACTTTTTTAGATACTGTAATGCTGAGATGGCAGAACAGTAAAACCTGAAGTTTATAATTTTTTTCCCAATAGATTTATTTATAAAAAAAATGAATTTAGGTCATATATACATTATGATCTCAGAGAGCTTAAAATATGTAGAGTACAAACTACAGATGCTTTTATTAAGGTGCTGAGGTGACTTCATATATTTAAACTGTTAAAATGTAATATTTCTACATTTCTGTGTGCTAAATAATGTCTCAACATTACTTCGTAAAATATGTAAAAACTTTTCTCTGCCACAACTTGAAAAAAAACCCTGCAAATTCAATTTTTAAAGCAATTTACTAAGTATTATAGTAGAATGCCATGTATGTCTCCGGGGACAAAATGACTGTTTTCGAGTGCAGGTGAAGTGCTGGCTTTGATTTTGAATTACCTAGCAGCTCCTGAGGCTCTGACTCACGCACAAGGAGAATTGGATATTAGATGTCTTCAATTAGAGGTATTACTGCTGCTAATCTGTTTTCCCTGATTGTTTTTTTGTGCGTTCCTTTGTACAGTGTGATTTCACAGAATGAACGCTGTAGGGTGAACCAGGAAAAGAGCATGGACATAAATTGAGCGGATGTCAAGCAGAATACCGGGGAGGCATAATTTTACTGAAGTTTATAAGTCATAAATAAAGTAGAACACTATGTTGAAATATACTAAGCAGTTTCATGTCCTCATAGCCCCATTTTTTTTTAAAAAGACAATCATTAGGTCACAGCTAAATGTCGAATTATTGTGCGTTATGTAAACATTTATAAACATTTATCATGATTTGAAGAAATGTACACTGATGGAGGAGGTATGTGTGCTCTTACACAAACAGTATTTAAAATTATAAAAGCAGGTTTGGCTTTGAAAAAATTCATGCTCCTGCTGTTTTCCCGGCTTGTAAATAATGGCCAGCGTGCAGTGTCAATCAGATTTTCCCTACAGCGCACACGATGTTGGAGAAGCTACTTTGTAAGTAAAGGTTTGCAGGCAGTCAGTCTGGAGAAAGCTGAACTGGAGCACAGAGGCCCTCGGGAGGAGCATAGCTGCGTGAAGCAAAACTGCATAAAGAAACTTGTACAAAATAAATTAGCGTGGCCTTCTGCAAGTCATGTCAGCGAGAAGAGTAAAAAAAACTGGATCTCCCCGGGAAAGTCTGCTTAAGTATGCAGTCCATCACTGAGATACCTGTTGTCCAGAAACAAGTGTGAATTCAACACACAAGTAAAATTTTTAAGTTACCAAAGCAGTCTTCTTTGCATATTTGACAGCTGACAGTGAATCAGATTAGCTTAATTTGGACACAAACTGTCATGTATAGATGGATGAGTGTAAAGTTTGACAGCCCCCAAACCTTATAGTAAAAGACAAACTGGCCTTATGCCCTAGGAGGTGAAGAGGGGAAACTGCAGCTTTAGATGACTATGCATATGTTGCCGCTTGGTTAGTGCAAGCCTATATACACTGGGGGTGTCACATCTGGCCAGGTCTGCCTCCCCAGGGGATTATAATCCCAGTCTGAGGCTGGAATGTGCCATGCAGATGGTGATGAGATGCACATCTGGCAAATATTGCTCTCTTTGTCACCGTTTGTAAGTATGTCATTCATTCTTTCCACTTTATTTCTCTTGGTAAATAATACTGCTCATGTTGCATTCGATGCCTTTAATTTCAGAAGGCTGAAGCAAGCAAGTTTTAACTGTTTGTTAGAACTGATAAAGCTGCTCGGAGGAGCAGCGAAACGTCTTCAGGGAAATTCTATAAGTCCAGTTGCCTTGCGTCAACCTTCTGAATGACAATAACCTGGATGACTGAGAATCTTTATGGACATGCCCTGAATCTGTTCTTTACTGTCTGCACATCTTGATTCAGCCGCTCACTTCAGACATCTAAAGCTGGGTCAAGGCAAAACACAAGTGATGCAACATACAAGCAAATGATAGACGTCTCTTAAGTTTTATTTGTAGATTTCAGCCACTGATTTCAAACCTCTGTGCCCCCTCTTGTTGCATGAATCCCCCTTTACAACTCTGTGTAAAAGTGTAATTTACATTTCGGAGAGTTTGATTGATGCCATCCTTACTGGGAGGTTATTGGTACTCAGTTTAAAAAATAAATATTAATAATTTAATCTCCTCTATATTGCCTGCTGCCTGCTGCTATTGCTTAGGCTGCATCTATCTGCTGTGAGGATGCTGAGCCAGGCATAACAGACCTCTGCTGTACTAATTTGACTGTGTTGAAAAAAAACAAGCATATTATAATAATAATGTCTTACTTTGACTTCAAAGCATATTGTATTGTATTATTGAAGAATCACCCACCCACCCAATGTGGCAGTTGACTTCAGTTCTGCTGAAGTGTCTTTCAGCTTATTTTGATGTTCTGTTTATCTATCGACTCCACTATGATCAATCACCTTTCTGGTAACACAATGCAGGAGAAAGGCTATCATGAAAAGCAACAGGAAAATCTGAGTAGAGGTACATTTTTACAGGTGAATAACACCATTAGTTTTTGCATGTTTGGTGCCCTCCTGTGGGGATAATACTAAATGTTACATATATGCTAGGCCAAGTTAGCCAAGAAACTGTGGAGATGCTTGCAGCGTGGGACAATTTTTGCCCCGTAAAATACATTCAATGTTACAAAGAGTTCTTTTCTGAAACATAACCAAATACCTTTACATAGTCACAGTGTTTATTAGGTAGGAGGTTGGGATGGTGGATGGGATTGCAAAATGTGGACCAGAATTTATAGAAACATTATTTTTCCTTTGAAATCTGATTGTTCGGCAACTTTATCCAAGTCATGAAGCACCAAAATACAGCAGTAGTAGCACAGCGTGGATGCAAGAATCAAGATTCTCCAAGATTGAGTGCACATTTTTGCAGAGCGCAACCAAATAACTGCCTTGAAAAGAATTTTGGGCACCATTCTGGACACCAAGCAGTCCAAGCAGATTCTTGCAATCCCTGTTAATCAGACCCATACACCTGCTGCATGACTAATTATTGCAAAGATTAGCATAATACGCCATCAAAGCTGGCCATATTTGTTTTAGTCCTTGGAGAACTCACTCACACGTGAGAACAAAGTATATAGACAATCTTCATGCATGAACTGGCTTTGATTTGGGGTGAGAAGCAGGAAACCTTCATAGATCTACTAAAAAAATGTTTGAATCCTACCTCTGTTGGCAGATTCTGACAGAAAACCTCCAAAGAGATGCTTCTACTAGGTTTCACAGCTGAACTTGAAATATTACAACCGACATGTTTCACAAAGCAGTGTATGCACACTGGGCAGTTTGCTCCTCATGCTGTCCTTAACCAGGCTTAGGATTGTGACACATGTTGACTGTGAGAACTTCAGGCAGGCTGATTTTTATCAACAGGAAACGTTAATGGCAAAACTTAACACCCAGAATGCACTGGGCTCCTGCACTAAAAGCATCAGGGCAGTTTGAGCAGCATTCTTTGTGTGTGTCATTTTCTAATAATACACACATGGTTCAAAATGTGTAGCCTCTCCCTTTAACCTTTATCCAAACACCCACAAATCCACATATTTAGAGACACTGACTCTGCCTCTGCACTGTATGTGCCCCTCTTTCCATTTATACTTAATAACATCATTATATGTGTCATGCTGTAGTTGACTACTTTGGCATCATCCGATTTCCATTTCCCTGAATTCAACCTTGGTATTGCAGGGCTTCATACACATAAATGTACATCTTAGGTGGCAAACCTGTTGTGAGTCATGATTGGTAGCAACCCCTGATGTGTCCCTGATATATATAGTGTGTCGGTTCATACATATGGAGATAATTCATTTGATTTACTTAAGTGGAGTCTAAAGTTTAAACAGTGTGTCTACAAAAAAAATCACATTTACTCTGATTACCTCAGAGCAGACCCTGAATGGATATACACTCTTTTTCTAAAAAACATTGAGACAGGACTAGTATTTCCCAGAAGTAGAATAATCTAGGAAAGACTAGAACAAACTGCATCAACTCTGCATAATTGATTTCTAATAAATAAGTGATGGTGTAGAGGTGAAGAGGGAACAGATGCGTGTGCCCTGATCTTGGCTTGGACAAACAGCGGGCTCATGTTAATGAGACATTGATTTCTTCATCACTAAATAATGGAAATATTCATTAGCTGTCTGCATGAAAATACAGAGGATAGGCGGTGGGAAAGAGAAAGTGAGGTGCTGAGGCTTGTCTCATGGTATTCCCGCACAGGTCATACAACAAGAGATAACAAAATACTACGCACATGAAATGAGATTAAAAGTGCTGCTATGCAAAATTCACAGCAGTCAAAGGGGGATAAAGGTAATGGAAAGTCTGGGCTGATATCATTCATGCAGTGGTCTTTGGACACGAGTCATGTTTGAAGCTCATCTTTTCCACAGACAGACAAAAACATTATTCTCTTCCTTCGGTCTCATTATTGTGGCATTGTTGTTCAAATAGATCATGTTTATGGGGGAGGTGTGGTAGTGCAGTGTTTAACTCTGCTGCCTCTCAGCTGGAAAGTTCCCAGTTAAAACGTGGATTTCTGCGTTGAATTGTCAGGCTCTCCCCTTGTATGGCTTAAAATTGGCTGTAATTGTGTCTGGTTGTTGTCTATAACCTGTGCATCCTGCCTCTCACCTTGTACAGTTGGGTGTATTTTTTTAGTTGTAACGTTTGAGCTTTGTAGCATTAAATTGAATCTTTAACTTGCCACTCAGATGCCATGATGATGCTGAACACTGTACGCCACATTGTCCTTGTATTCACTGTGGCATGAATTAAAATTAGAGTGAGTCAGTGTTAGTCTAAAAATGTAGCCAATATCAAGTCTAACACTGTGCACAGCAACAAGATGCAGTAAGGACAAATAATGTCAGACCTTCCCAACTGGCTGTGGAATTTACTAATTTTAATGTACCCCGACACGCTCACCTGCAAAGGGAAGGAAACAAATACCAGACAGTCAGCTGGGACCCCTGAAGGGCAGGAGGCTGAGAAAGATTGGTCCTTGGCAGTTCAGATGCAGTTTCTGTTTTCAAAGAGCTTTTTAACCTCAGATGTGCTTAAAAAGCCGAAAGCTCCTACATATATCCTTACTTGATTCCTGCAACATTCTAAAACATAGTCATGTTACTGAAAGGTCTCAGCCTGGCAAACAGGGAATTTTAAGCTTGTCTAAAGTCATAGGAGAAAACAAGCCAGAGCAGACTCCCAGAAATGAGGACAGAGTGAGTGTGTGTGTGTGTGTGTGTCACAAATGTGTTTTCGGTGTCAAGAACTGCTCCCTGAACAGGTTTTCCAGGGGAAACATGGAGTAGACAGAAGGATGGTCTGGACTATGCCCAAATATATCTGCCCGTCTTTTCTCTGGGGGTGTAGAGTCTGTCACAGCTTCACTCCAAGACTAAATAAAGATGAAGCAAAGAGCCAAAGCAATCAAAACATGAAGCAGTAATGGTGTGACATGCCCAAATGTGACACAATGTATACCTGTGTGTAAAGTCCACCATAAAAAGATGGCAGTTTCAGGGTTTTGGTGTTACTTGTGGTCATGTTTAGGAAAGAAAATGTGGTTTAATCTTACCCTGTGACAACAATAACCCAATTTATGAGGCTATTGTTTGTGCATCACACACATACAACCACAGGGGGTACCAGATCTTTACACACTGGATTTTAAAAGGCCTTAAAATCCATATGTTTGGCTTTGTCCTGTACTGCAGCGACATGGAAGAATGGACCCTATCCTTGCTGTCAGTGGGTGAGAGGCAGGGTCCAGCCAGACAAAGAACCACTCACACACACCTGGGATATGCTCCCTGACCCTGTGGTACAAGACAAAGTGGGTTATGAAGATGGATGGATGGTTTGTAAGGAAGAGAATAAAAACAGGTGTGCAAAGTTGGCCTCTGCTCTGACATTGTATTTCAGGTATAAAATGGTTTATGCACCTTTGATGTCTTTTTTATTTGAAGGCACCACAGAGGCTGCAGTCTTTCGGTTGTGCTTTGTGCATAGCAGGTCTGTATTAATTACAGGGTCTATAACCACAGCCAGTATGGGTTGACTAGTGTAAGGAGTGCTGGGCTAATGGTAAGCCACAGATGCTCAGCCTTGGCTCTACACTTCACTGTCAGGCAGCAGACTGTTGGCTTGTGTATCATCGCCAATTATAAAGTTAACACATGTATCTCACAAGTTTCAAAGGTTGGCGTGAGAAGAAGGCATTCATTCTTTGCATGTAATTTTGAAAAAAAAAAAAAAGTTAAACCTGCGTATGATCCCAACTGTAAAGTCCAGTCACTAACAAACATGACAGTCAGACTCTCTGTGTGTGTGTGTGAGGAGAGAGAGGGAGAGCAATCTCACTTCTAACCCGTGAAACAGAAATCCTGTGACAGTAAAATGAGTGGACTGAGAGGGATCTCATGACACGCGGAGAGAGAGAGAGAAAGAGGCCAACCATATCCTTGCGGAGGGTTCAGGCGGTAGGACCCAGGGGAAGCCAGGGAATGAACTGCAGTCAAGCTCACGAAAACTAACAGAGCGATACAGGGACGTTTGTCTTCGAATAAAAGCCTTCAGTTAATGACTTAAACGAAATGTATTAGGATATAACCTAATACAACAAAACGTGGTTTATACATGCAACTATGCAGTTGGTTTAGACCACAACGTTTTGACACATTTCCTGGAAATGCTTTAATCTTAATGATTGTACATTGTACATTTTATATAAAGGTATCTTCGAATGATTTCAGTTCTCAGAGGGTTAGGAGGTGAATTATTTGCGTTGCTGTTCCGCATGTTGATAATGGTATAAAACACATTTCATCTTGTTTTATTATTCGGCAGCGACTTTATCTTATTTTGAAAATCATCCCCGGAAGTCCCACACACTTTAATCCGCGCGTCTTTACGCGGGTGCACTGGCACCCGGTGTAGTGCGCACTGCTCTCTCCATTCCTCTCCAACTTCGCGTCAGTCTGTCAGAGACCGTTTGAGCGCGCGCACACACAAACTGTGCCCCTCTCGCACACACTTCTGGGCACACGCGCCCTCTGATGCGCGCACACACATAGGCTCGCTCTCTCTGACCAGGGAGGAGAGGAGAGAGCTCTCTGTTTATTTGCCTCCAACTTGTGTCTTTGCTTTTACTTGTGTCGTTCTGATTCTTCTTACCTACCAATGCGAGGATTGTATCACTCTTATCATTGTTGTTATCTCTGCTGTCCCGAACTAAGGAAAACCAGTTTAAGGACCGGACGGGAGTATGTAAAATAATCCGAGCTGAGTAGAAGAAGAAGAAGAAGAAGAAGAAAAAAGAGAAGACATGGATAAACGGAGTTATTCTCGCGTTTTGCCGGCAGTTTTCTTCTACTTTGTACTTTGGGGATTTACTGATGGACAATTCTTTCCAGGTAAAGAAGCGATTTGTGAATATTTAACGTCTCGTTGTATGTGTTGTATATTTTGGTAGGGCTTTATTTTGCGTTTGACTCTGGAACAAATGTGACACCGCTGAGGTGGCGCATGGGAATATAAAGTAGCCATGCAGGTGGATCTGTGCGTTTCAGCGCTTTATGGAGGTCAGGGCAGCTGCGTTATGTCCTCGTGCTGGACGGTGTGATGGCAAAAACGCCAAAGAATTCAGTTTTGAGCATGTTTTCAGGTGTGGAATAGAATTTATTCCTGTGTGTATGCGCGCATACACACAGTGTCCGGATAAAGAAACTGTTCTGAGTGTCTCTGTTCATGACGGGTAGTTTTATATTACGGTGGGATCATGTGTGGTTCTGCCTCACAGCTCTGGTGTGCGCACCGGAGGTTCGGTGAAGTTTTGGATTCCTCGTTGGGACTCACACTAAGCGCGTTTTGCATGCTGTTGGCGCTGAAACTTGTTTAGTGACTAGAATTCGTTGTGAACTCACCTGGTTTGACTCAGACTCCGGTGCGTCGTGGCTCCGCTTAAGCGCAAAAGCAGCAGTCTGAATGCGTGATTTAAGCATTTATTTCAATAATATTTTGCACATGTGGCATGGCAGACACATAAGAGCATCACTGTGGAACAGCATTGTGGGATAAGGTGTGTAAATTATTCGCGCATGAATGTATTTCTTTACAGAACATGGACAATATTTAGTTTGCTTCGTAGAACAACACCATCCAGATCAGGTTGTGAACATTTCAGTCAATCTGCAAGTTCACCTCTTTATATACCCGTTGTTGAAGCTTCGGGGTCCTCGCGCAGTCCTCGGCAGGTTCTCTGCTCCGCGGACAGCAGCCAGCAGACCGCTGGCACTTGTTACGCGTCCGAGAGGTTTAGGGAGTTTGCAGAATTCATGCGTTTTACCAGAATCAATCAGTGACCATTCGATTTATCTGTCATCAGAAACGGAAGCTTGGCAGAGATAAAGTGAGCCTTGATAAAACACGCAACATATATTCAGACGAAAATCCAAAGAAAGCATTTTGTAGTGAAGTAGTGAATGCATTATTTAATCATTGTTCTTTAAGTGTATAATGCAAAAATAAGGTCTTTGTGTCACCATATCGGTACAATTGACCGCTTTTGTTGTTATCCCCTCCCTTTTTACACTATGAAAAAATATAAGACTTTATGGCGTCATGGCTCCAAATGTGTGTTACATGCTTTACAATGCCAGATCAGAGTCTACTTTACAGCAAAAGTCTGTAAAAGCAGTAATATCTCAGCAGACTGCAGCAGGAGCTTGTAGGCTCTCTGTCCGCCTCTCTCTCTCTCGGCACCTTCTGCTTAGTATTCATGACCTGTAAGACAGCAAAAAGAGGCTACTTTTAAGGGAAGACTGGCTCCAAACACCGAGTCCTCCCTCCCTCCTTGTCTCTGCGCTGCAGCCCCCCGGAGCAGCCGTCCGCTCTCCCCGTGCGTAATGGTGCAGCGGAGGAAACCTCCACTTTGTGCGTTACGGGGAATCTAACAATTGGTCAAATGCGCTGATTAGCGTCCGAATCCAACACTTATTTTAATTCTAATAGTTGTGTTTTCAAGCCAGAGTGTTGGTATCAAACTGTTTTATTTAAAAAAAAATAGCTGCTCCTCTGTACAGATGTCTACTGGTAGAGGCTGAGGCTAGAAAATGTGGCAGAAACTGGAAGTGACTTTTTTTTTCTTGTTTTCAAAATAAATTGCGGATTCTTTCTTACTTTTTTTGTTTGTCCCCCCCCCCTAAATAATAAACGTTAATTTTACTTCACTTGTTAGAAAGTGAGCTCAGTGACATTTTATTTATATATATATATATATTTTTGCTTAGGCTGCTGTTTGCTTCTGTGTCGTTAGGGGGCGATAATGGTACATCACATGTATCCGTAGGATCAAGATCCTCTCACTGCACACCGACACACGTGTGTTTCTAATACTCTTTCTTTCTGTTCCTCTTCCAGCTGCTGGGTTTTGTTTTGTTTAGTTTTATTTTAAAGTGAAGAAACCCATTGAGTTAAAATAATAATAAACTGAAAGCCACTGATGAAGAAAATGATCTCACTTCGAGACTGTCTGTCAGTCTTTGACGGGTTGTAGAAGTTGTAGCGTCACATTCATCTTCATGTGTTTGCAGACAAAGCGTTTTCCATCAAAGTATATTGGTCAAATTGTTAAAGAGTTATTTTGATAACTTAGTCATTTAATTATTTATTTATTAATGAAATCTGACTTTTTGTTATTTGGGTGAACTGATCCTTTAAACTGCTGAATTTGTTGCACAGCTTGGTGCAGAACAAAGCTATTGCATGTGATACTCAGGGCCGTCATCGTGTGTGTGTGTGTGTGTGTGTGTTGGTGTGTGTTGGTGCAGCTGTGCTCCTGATCTCATGTCTTTGAGCTCCAGTGACCACTAATTGCTGAACATCCGGTTGGATCTGGAGATGAAGGAGAATGAGGTGTGTGTGCTTTCAAGGAAACCAATTTATATTCAACTTAATCAGATTTCTTTGGCAGCAAGGACAATAAGGAGGAGAAAAAAAAAATAAAGAGACAGACAAGGAGAGGAGAAAAGGGAGTGACCGTGCATCACTTCCTCTATTTCTCCTTGGTTTGTTCGTGTTGACACGTTTGAAGGGATGTGGAGAAGTCTTTGGCTTTGATCAAATCAACATCCTTCAATTCTTCAATTATAGGGCCCTTTATATGATTAGTTTAAGCGTGTGTGTGAATGTGTGGCATGGAGACACTGTCATAAAATCAAAAGGAGAGAGGAAACTTGGAAAGGTGAAGGTGAGGTTGATGGAAAGTGATTTCAGAGAGGGTTGAAGAGATGGCGAAAAGAAGGTGATAGAAGATGAGCCAGGAAGGAGAAAAAAGTGACTGGTGAAAATGACGAAGTAAAAACTTTACTGTCTCACTGTTATCAGCTGTTTGTAAGTGTTTCCTCTGCTGTGTGTGCGCTGGTTAGACACAGAGCGCTTTCTGACAGGATGTCTGTCACCTCATGCCTCTCTCTGTTTAGTATGCTGTCCATCCTCCTTCTGTGTGTGTGTGTGTCTGCCTAATCCACGGCACTTATTCTATTGGCCTGACTAACTGACAGCCTAATAGCAGGGCATGCTGAGTGCCGGGGCATCGTGAGTATGTTTTGGTGTGTACGTGTGTGCGAGAGAGAGCGACAGTTGGATATTGAATGAATGCTGTGGGGCAGTGGAGCTGAAAGAGAGCAAAAGTAGACTTAGAGAGGCCACTTTCTGCAGGCAGCGATATGCACTTAGAGGAAAAAAAAAGTGTGTTTTTGTGGTAGGAGTGTGTATGTTTGAGGTGCCCCGATTACAGCAGAAATTAATTTGCATACTCTTGCAAAATAAGTGGAGCTGGATGTTTAGGAATACAGGTTGCTGTGGAGCTATGGATGCTGCAGGCCAGAGATACACAAGCTTGAAACATGTTAGCACCAGATAAGTAGCTGTGCCTAAAAGTTAGATGTAGACAGTAACAGGTACAAGTGTTGGTTCTGGCTAATAGTAAATTCTTGTGTGTCACCCAGATAATGATCCGCATGGGTCCTTATTATAGTGAAGCCTTGATTTGAGATCCCCTTCTTGTGTGCTGTGGTGCTCAATTAGTCATCATTATTCATAGAAGCCCATCAATCCCCTGTCAGAGCCAAGTCCTTGCTAGCATAAACACGTTCATCCTCCGAGGTCTCTTGCTTTCTTATAAAGTGTGTATGGGAGATCATAAGAAGTTTCTCCCAGTGTTTTGTCTCAGTCCATTATCTCCTACTACAGGAGGCAGTTGTTAGTAATCCAATTAGCCTCAGCGTTGGTTACATCTCACAGGCTGGTCTAATGCTGACTGTCACATACAGTACAGATGCATAGTCAGAGCTACAACGGATCATTTTATGAGGTCCTTTAGAGGCTTACTAGGCACAGGGTAGAGACCCCAAGTCTAACCCAAGACCTGCTGTAGCGATTGAATCTGAAGGAGCAGCTGGCAGAATTTGCTGTTCTCCCTGTTGCTACTGAGATCCTTGTGGACTACGCAAAAGGACGAGGCTGTACTTTGTCAGTTTTCAGTGTGAAAGGTGGATAGATTTAAGCGAATGTGCTTTAGTGGCATTGGGTTTTACTCAGGTTGTCCCCTCTTGGACATTGTAGTGCAATTTTGGATGATTTGTTGTGGCCGGGAAGATTTCCTACCAGGCTGGTTGAAAATGAGTATATGAGTACCTGACCAAAGTGTCCATATATGACCAGATGAGTTGCACTTGCAGGTTTCAGTGATCCCCCACCACTTTACAGCAGCACCACAGTCCTGTCTTGGTGAGGTCTTTTTTAAGTTGGGTGTTGGGTCTCACATTTTTAAAGTGAAACTTTCTGCCTAAAGTGTAAATCTTGTCCATGTGGTTGCACATGTTGACAGGCTATTTTGTGACTGAAAGGGTGAAAATAATGGAGCTGGAAAATGGAGCAGTGTACCTCACCCCTCAGATCACACTTTAGGTAAAGATAATCCATAACGTTAGCAGCACACAGTGTTAGAGTTTGAAAGAAACATTTACAAAAAAAACGTTACTGTTGTTGCCCCCAATATTCCTCCCCCTGCATGCTGTGATTGAAATGCTATTTGTCTGGAAGCTTGTGGCCAGTTATCGAAGTTATTGCCTGAAAACAACAACAAAGTTATTTCCCTGCAGGAGCTAAACAACCTGTGTTCTCCTGTGATGGAATATGGTGTCAGGCTGACAGTCACGTCTGCCACAGGGATATGTGACAATTGAGAATTGAGTGAGATACTATAAGTGCTCCACGGCAACAGCAACTCTTTGAAAAGCAGCTCTGATGGAAAGATGGAAAAATAAAGATGTATAGTGGACGAATCTCAAAGAGAGCAAATGTACAGTTGTACAACTACTCATTAAAGCTTTACTAAATTGGTGACAGTATTTGGTGCAAGGAGCCTTAAACACACAGACTGAGCCTGTAACAGAGAGAAACCAGACCTGCAGCAACTTAGTGTGCAACACACAGGAAGACACATCTCTCAATTAAAGTCTCAGGAGACAACAAGAACACAATTTAAAAGAAATAATGATGCCTCTTTCAGATGAGTATAATCATAAACTGTGTAGGAAGTGTAAAGTGAAAAGTAAGCAATGTACCTTTTTAAAGGCGACACAGTTTGGAGGTACAAGCAGTGACTGATAAGTTTTTGACCTACGTTAGAAGGAGTCTATATCAGAAACTGAAAGTGATCCACCACAGTGTCATCAATGTCAAGAGAGCCCCCACTGACCTCCTTGTTGGTCTAAAGGAAGGGTAACAGGCTAAGAGAATCAAAATGGGTGGACAGTGCAGATATTCTGTGAGCCACTCGTCCTAAACAGAAACATCACAGAGGGCATTGACTTCAAACTTCTGAGGTTTTAGCTTTACATCTGTGCAATAGCAGCTGTGTAACTCCTTCTACCATAGATTGTGAACTTGTCGATCACTGCTCTACTCTGAAGCCTGCATGTGAACACAAACTGACTGCTTATGTATCTCTGTGTAAAGGTGCGGACGAGAAGAATCAAAATCCAGAACTTACCAGTTGGCAGCAATCGGGTATGTTTATTTTTGTGCTGTTTAAAGGGAAAAAAGGATAACTATGGATTTGAAGACTTGGCACCATTATTTTTTTCAATTTGTTCATCCCAGCAGCTTGTGTGTCAATTAAGAGCATTTTCTTCTCCTAATTAAAACTGTAGAAATGGTAGGCTTTAAACGTCTAATGTAAAACTACATTTTTATATATAAACAAACATCCATGGCAGCAGTAATGGGCTGAATAAAATATATGCCTGTTGGACATTCACACCTTCATTGTAACAGGTTAAACCATTAATTACATTTAAATCCTTTATTACATAAATTATACAGGGATTATTTTACAGCAGCCCATAAATTATACAGCAGTTATAAATGATAGAGCCAGAAACCTCAACCTTAGCAGGGCGTAATGGCATCCTTGATAGAAGAGAGCAGCTGAATGCTATCAGGCATAAATGAGGTGGAAAATGTTTTTGTTTTTATCCTTTGGAGGGCGTTAACTCGAGCCTCGGGGCAGGATGGTACAGATGTTCATCTCCAGCATGTTGCTGCACTTTGACTCCACCTTCACACATAGTCGCTCCGCTACACAGAGTTTTGTGTCACTTTCAAGCTTTGTGAATGTACAAGAAAGCATTTTTTATGATGTCAGTTGTGTGTGTTGAAGAACAAAAGAGCTGCTTTATCACTAAAAATAGTAGTTATATTGACAAAAATTTTATAGCTACTGAAGTGTTTACTAAGTTGCGTCTGAATTGCACTAGAGGGCTGTGTGTGCATACCTGGCACCCTCCTGAGGATGTATGATTGTAGTGCTTGTTGAATGTATTGTTTGGCGCAGGATTCGTCATCACCATCAGTAAAAATGGCAGGTAACTGTAGATTGCATTTAATGCTGTGAAACACAATTTGTCTAAACCTAACCAAGCAGATTTAATGCCTAATTGAATCATAAAAGAAACACGACGTCAGCAGTGGGTCATGAAGCCACTAAATTAATCAAAGCAGTGGCCACCATGCACAGTTCCACCTCCATATGCAGACCAATCTTTATACCCATGTATGTCAGACTATGTTGACCACTACATGGCCCGACGTTTGATGGTTCAGGTTGTTTGGGAAAAAGGTAAATAGTCTACTTTTCGATGTGAAGATGTAGCTTTTACTGGTGGCTGCTGGATCATGGAACACCAATTGGAGTGACCTTGCGTTGAGGATGAGTGCCTCGAACAGCAAAAACAAACTTGGGAACAAATCGAGTCGTGATTGAGCTGATTAGAATGTCGGCGATGTAAAACGTACACAGCAGCACATTAAAAACTTCCTTTCCTCTAATTAAAATTACTGCTGATTAATGCAGGAGGTTTTAATGAAGCTTAAGAAGGTTTCGCTGTAATTAATCCATATTTAATAGAAGATGTTAGGCAAGAGACACTGAGAGGCTGCTTAGTCGCCTGAATCAACAAGATTCACGGAGGGGTGTGGATGGCAGATAGAAAATAAAGGAGGAAATGAGACAAATATGTAAGGGGAGCAGGAGAAGGGTAATAAAAGACAGTTATGGAGTTTAGCTGGAGGAGAGCGGGAGAGAGAAGAGGAAGGAAAGATATTAGATGATATTTGAGCATCCCTCACTTTATTCTCACAGAGACTAAATTTAATTTATGTCAGAGCGTGTAGGAGGTCTTACCCAGAAGATGGATACACAGATGAAGTCAGAGCCGCTCTCGGATTGTCTAATACAAAACAGAGTCCAAGAAACACAAGCAGTGTGGTTAGGAAAAAATACTTTGGAAAGAAGGAGATTTCATTCTGATGCACTTTTTGTTAAATTAGTGTAACTTCTCTTTACAATCTGATAGCAACCCATTAGTTTTGCATTAAAACGAATATTAATCATCTGTGGAAGCTATAAAATGCTAAAAACATCAGCCAATCCTCTGGGTGGACCGTGCGCAGAGTATTGTCTGGTTGTCACTCTCTTCCTGCTCTGCGCACACCAGAGAGGTACGTGCATGATGGCCGAAGTCACAGACAGCAGCTCGTCTTCAGGTAATGCGTCCATGTGATTGGGAGGCGTGGCTTCAGGGTGAGCTCCGAGAGAAAGGAGCGTGTGTTTACTTTCGAAATCTGGCTGACTCTCACTGAGTTTTCAAAATCTTCTACCCTACCTTTAAAGTTAGCCTCCCACTCCTCCCAGTTTCCTTTTACTTGCTGTTGGGGTTAAGCATTAAAGGGTTAGACTAAAGATTTCAAGTGGACACATCCACATCCTAGTATACACATCCACCATGGAGGAGGGGCCCCACGTACATGTGTTCCATTTTCCTGGCGTTAAACGGCTGAGGAAAGTAAATAAATAAATACATAATTAAATGGAGTCTGGCAAAGGGAATTATTTCAGGAGAAGTGGTCAAAGACGTTAAATGCTAGAAATGGAAAGGAAGATACGAGAGGCAAAGGAGTGGAAAAGTGTCTTTCTCGTGGGAAAAAATCTCGCAGAAAAGGAGAGAGAGACAGAAGAAAAGTAATTAGAGAGGAATATAAAGTTGGAATGAATTAGGATTGACAGAGGTTTAGATGGAGAAGAATGGAGAGAGCACACAAGACAGATAAAAGCAAACATCATAATATTTGCCTGGCAGTTGGAGTTTGCCTCTCATTATTTACACACACACACACACACACATACATTCCTTCCTGGCAGAGCAGTCTGAAAGTGCCAGCCATCCTCTAGTTGTTTACTCTCATCTGCACGCACACTAGCACACACACACTTGACTAAAACACTGCCAAGTGTAGACGACTGTAATCCAGCATCTGCTCCCCTTTTACTTATCACTCGCTTTTTTTTATCTTCCTCTTCATCCTCTTGTCTTCATGTGATTATTTTTTTAACTATTCAGGCACCACTTTTTGTGTCTTAACATCCATCTGCTCCTTCACCTCTCACCTCCACCAGTCCGATTGCCTGTCAGGACTCCATCATTTCAGCAATCATACATCTATGTGTCTGTCAGTCAGTCACAGAAAACTGCAGAGTTGCACGAGAACTGGCAGGGGGAACCACAGCTTGTGTTTTTAGAGTGAGTCCATGTGTGATGCTGATTAACAGATAATTACCTCCATCAGTGCCGACTGCAGGAAATGCTGCTTGGTTAAGTGATACAGACAGACAGACAGACAGACAGGTGGATGGGCGGATAGACAGAAAAAACATTTCCTCAGCTAGGGAGCGTGGCAGCAGGCTGCTCTAGCTGTCACTCAGAGAAAAGGGAGAGGAGTGAGGGGTGATGGAAAGCGATAAATAAGTCGGGGAGATTGAGAGGAAGAGGTGAGGGAAAGAGATCTGAGATCAGCGAGAGCGATCGGCTGTGGGGGATAAAGGGCAGAAATGACAAATGATGGGAAAATGAGTGGGAGAGAGTGAGGAGGAGGAATAAAGATTGTTGATTGTGGACAAGGAGGTGCAAAAAAGGTATGGAGGAGATGAGAAGGTTTAACAGAGAGGGCTTGAGAATGATTAAAGGGAGAAAATACTTATATAAAGCACTTCATTACATAAATGTGCTGGTGAGTTTACATGGACATTTGTCCTCACAGTGGAATAAGGGTGGCAATCAAGACACGACCCCGTCACATTTTCTACATCAACACAACGCTCCCGGCCGAGCTGGATGCTGTCACATAAACATAAAGAGCTGCTGCTGGCCCAATGCTTCCCAGCCTGACATAAATTTATAACTTAATTTTCATTTTGTATGCACAATGAAAATAAAATCAGTTTAATACACCGTGAAATTATGTGAATGAGTTATAAATTGGTGAGGAGATGTCAGTGAAGAAGATTTAATTCATTTCCCGCTTGTAGCTCAGGACTAAACACACGGAAAAATCCCAATAACCAAAATGCAAACCTCATAGTCTGGATTATATCTAATAAGTGAAGAAATCATTACACATTTATCAGGCAGTTCATTAGTAAGAAGATTGATGAGGATCCCCAATCTAGTCTCATATCAAGATGTGCAAACCAATAAAGGCTCTATAATAGTCACTTATAAGTAGGGATGCACTGAAATGAAATTTCATGGCCGAAACCGAAAAACTGAAAATGAGGAATCCAAGGCCGAAAACCGAAACACCGAAACAAAACGTATTATGCCAATTATTATTACCATTGCATTTATGGCTATAACTGTGTACTAACCTCACTAAAATCAAGGCATTGCAAATGCAAAACGTAATATTAATGTTTTAAAGAATAAAGCAATTGAAAATATTTATTAAGCACATTCAAACAATGAACAATATAAAATAAAATAACTTGGCTTGACCCCACTCGTGTACGTTACGTGTGCGTTGTATTTAAATAAAGTGCCAGTGCATAAATAAACATTTTGTCAAATTAAAAAAAATGTCCAGCAGAAAAATAAATCTGATGTCACATATATAGTAAATCAGAACAGAATAGCCTGTCTATGATTTTTTTTGAGGCGCTCTACTGCAGGATCTGACGGTGAGGGCGCGCTGTGCACTTCTCCAAGCCGGTTCTACGCATCCACGCCGCCTGGATCATTTCTCGTGCGCACTGCTTTATTCCCACAAGTATGATCTTGATGATAACGCGGCTCAATACCGTTGCTATCAAGTGTAGAGAATCCGAGCAGATCTCATTGAAATGCGCGCTGACGGACTACGAGTGTACTTTTCATTGTGTCCACTCTGCGGTCCGTCTCAACCTCTTTGCTTAGAGGACGCTTTAGTGCTGCTTAAAAGAATAATGTCCGCTGCAGATGCATCAGAGGAACAGATCTCTTTAGTTAGCTGCTCAAATAGGGCAAGAAGAGCCACCGCAGACATGCTGAAGCGTCATTACAACAACATCCTGTTTCGGCCAAGTTGTTTCGGTGAAAAAAGTGTTTTTCGGCCGGAAAACGAAAATGGACTTTTGGGCCACATGACATTGTCTGTTATAACAACACCTACGATCTTTCCCAAACCTAACAGTGTGAGACCATCTGAGGTCAACAACATGTCCTCTCCATGATTTTGGAAAAGACCATAATATGCCTTTTTTTATGATGTCCAAGTAAAAACCTAATTCAAATGGTGGAGCTGTGGACTAATTTGAGGCTTTCTTTAGTACGACTGTTGTTAAACATGCTTATAATTAATTCCTAAAAAGTTCTAAATGCTGTAATGCATCATTTTTACAGCTTAAAAGAGATCTGACAAGTTTTTTTTTTCTTTCATCTGTTTTCCATCAGTCTTCTGTTATGTAGCGGTGACAACACTCCCAATGGTCCTGTCATTATGAAAGCCCCAGAGCCGTTATTTTTTTCACAGTGCAACAGAACGCCTATAAAACTCTATGTGTCATAGAGGAAAAAAAGGCGGCAGATGTACAAGGAAACAAGATTTATGTTTATTCTGTATCTCTGTCCATTGTTCTTCATGAAGCACTTCACGTTATAAATAAATCCACAGCAACTTTGACTTAATGGACAGCTAAAGAGCGAGGAGGCATTTCGACTGTAAATAACACAGCTTGTCGTGCATATTTTTAGATTAAAGCCGCCAACCAGCAACGTCTGTGCACACAGAGAAGCACAGTCTTACATTCACAGGGTGGCAGCATAACCAGATCATCCTTTTTGTATCCTTTAAGTGTTTGTCATGTAGTAGTAAAAAGTAACAGAGTAGAGGTTTGCATTACAAAAGCCTTTCTCTAAAAGAGAACACTCTGCGATGGCTGCTGCTGCTGCTGCTGCTGCTGATAATTGCAGAGCAGATGCTGGATGAGTCTTTGTTGATGGCCACCGCTGAGTTATGAGTCACGACTAATTATGAATATACTTTAAGTCCTCCACAGTTGTATGCAGTGAGATAATGGCCCATTAAAACACTCTTAACATGCATGGACCCACAGGTGCACGACCCATTTCAGCTCCATGAGTGTAGTTTGAAACGGTCTGATCATTTTAAAGCCTGGACTCGAGTCCCAATTAACAGGAGAAATGCCATCAGCAGACTGCCGCTTCTAATTGTACAACTTAATAATTCTCTGCTTTCAAAATGTCCGCCTCATTGCGCAACACACCACTGTTGCTCTGTATCATATAAAACCCTAAAAAAATGTCTCCTCTTAATGCACCCTTTTCAGGTAAACTTGATAGTAGCTGATACAGAGATTTTTATGCTGGGCCTTACAGAGAACATGGCTAAAACCTCCTCCATCTACACAATGCACAAGCATGAACACACACACACACACACACAGCCAGCCTAACTCTGACCCTCTCCACAGGGAACCATGCATGACGGTGGCATTAACTTTCAACAGAAAATTAGCCTCAGCCAACCAATTAACCAGCTCTTAAATCTCCTTAGTGAGGACACCGTGTGTGTGTGTGTGTGTGTGTGTGTGTGTGTGTGTGTAAAATGCAGAGAAAGGGAAACAAAAGAGAACATGAGTGTGAGTGTGTGTGTGTCTGAGTGGAGCAGTCAAGAAGAGAGAGAGTGTGTGTGTGTGTGTGTGTGTGTGTGTGAATGTTGAGTAAAGGTTAATAGGACCTCAAGAGGGATAAGACAAGGGGGTTGTTACCATCCCTGAGCTGTCTCTGCCTCTGACACACACACACACACTGATACACACACACAGGGGCTCAGTGCCAAAGCTGGTGGTCTATTGAGCAGCAGTGTAGTTCATTACTGTCCACAGCGAACACTTGCACTAATACTTCTTAATACCTAACACTCTTCTGTTATCACACTCTTGCTCTATCTCTATCTGTGCTCTTTCTCTTTCTTTTATCTCCTCTTGCAGATTTCCCCTCTGCCGCTCCTGCTCCCTCACAGCCGTTGCTCACCAGACACAAGCAAGTCTGCTGAGAAACAAATACGCAGGTGTGCCCGGCCTTACAGTTATAACAATTCAACTCAGATTGTGGTGCAAGTCGACATGTTGAAATGGGTTGATGCTATTGATTGTAGAACTTGTTTGTCGCCTGAAATAATATATAGCGTTTTGCGTCAAACAAACTAAAAAAGGTGTGGTCAGACTGGACTTTCCTCTTTGTCACACTACTTTCCTTAGTCCAATCTATTTATAACACTCTGCCTGTATCGCCTTCCTCTTTGCCCCTGCTTTGTCTCTCATCCTGCCACTTCCACTCATTCTCCGCCTTTATCTCTCTCATTTTACATCTTGCAGTGTCACTGCCTCGTTCACTCCCCTCTTTATAATCACCTTCTTCTCCCCTTTCTCTTGTTATCTCTTTCCTGCCTAATCTTTAGAAGAGGAATGGGCCGCCCTCATGGCATCGTTAATATCTGCCCTAAAACACAGACACAGTCGGCTGCTGCCGCCACCACAGCTGCTGCTGCTGCTGCTGCTGCTGCTGCTGCTGCTGGTGTTGCGTGTCTTTGGGTTTTGTTGCTCCTTTGTCTGTCATGCTATTCTGGGCAACAGACTGACAGCATGATGGAATAAGACTACGGCTCTCAGATAGCTATAGCCTCTGCTGCTTTCCAGCATTGAAACTAAAGTTATAGAAGTCACTTAGAAGTTTCACACAGTGACGGGTTTTATATAATTTACAGCCAGGATGTTGACAGCTGGATACGAAATGGTAAAAATAGCATATTAGAAACAATAGGAATCATACATGATAGTGAGACATGTTAGGTATGTTTCCAGCTTCCTCTTTCACCATTGGAAAAGTTTAAGGTGTAAAGTCTATGAAGACAAGAGCTGAAATCAGGCGTTTCAGGGAGCTCACTTCAACTCCTTTCTACCCAATAGCACTGTGACCAATGAATCTCGAAATTGTACGCAAATATAGTTTTAATTTAATTGCAATATTTTTCTGTCTACACTGACAAGAATTCAGTTGTAGCCAGCAGTCATCTGACAAAAATTCAGTGAGTTTGTAGAGGCTGTAAAAAAAATGGAAAATGTTTAACAATGTCCAACCTAGGTGGCCAACCCACAGCTCCTCCTCTTCTCCTCCTTTCTGTAAAAACACACAATTTGACAACACAACTAGGGGTGGTTCAGGAAAAAAATCTGTGTTTCGGTTCGGGGCGCGTGTTCTGTTCGGTTCTGGACATGTGCATTAAGTAATACAGGAGGCGTTTTTACCACAGCATATAGACGAGTGTTGGCAACTTGGTGTCTCTCTCGCTACATTTGGCGGCTTTCCAAACCTTTTTTTAATGAAAAGCAACTAGTGACTCTCTCTGGTGACGTTTGGAGACTGACGTGAGATCATTCTGCAGTCAGGCTACTGTCCTCGACAAGCAGCAGCTGTGAGCTCCTACCCTGCATCAACGCATTCACAGTCGGTCAGTCTCTGTAGCTTCACGTAGCAGTTTCAGCTGCAGGCAGAGCAGAGAGACCCACAGCACTCTGCGTCCAACTGCGCAAAGCTGCTGAAGGTCCCGTCATGGCTTACAGAGTGGGATGTAAATAGCACATTTCAATGGCAAAAATAAAATAAAAACACAGACATCAGTAACGTTAGCTTAACCTAGCATAGTCATAAAGTTCAGGCTATCCAACTAGCATACTAACACACGTTCTCTGTCCGACGGTGTGTGTCTGTGTTTGTCTGTGTCTTTGTGTGTGTACGCATATCGTGCCTCTTTGCGCAGACAGCAGCGGTGAATTGTAAACGCACAGCCATGCAGACAGAAATGACGCTGCCATGCAAATAAGATCAATAACATGAGATGTTTAGTTTGTTTAATAAAAGAACAAGGTGGAGACCTGTTCTATAGGAAAGGTTTTCTTAAATGGCTTCTGTTATGATCTGTTGCTATGTAGAAATTTAAAAGAAGTGAAATTGACTTGACCTGATATAATATGGGAAACACTGAACTGATTATTGAATATGTTGAATGTTGGATAAATATATGTATTTTATGCTCATCTGGTATTTTCAGAGTGTTCAAAGTAGAAAAAACCTCAACAATGTAAACCGAACTGAACCGAAAACCGTGATATGAACCGAACCGTGGATTTGGTGAACCGTTCCACTCCTAAACACAACACAAAATGTAGAAAAAAATTAACAAAATCAACATAAAAACGTCAAATATGACTGATGGGTGTGTTTTCGCATGTGGTTAACGCTCATGATATTTTGGAGCTGGTTGGTTTAAAAAAAAAAAAAAAAAAAAACGCACCACTTGTTAATGTTAGGCATTAAAAGGAGGGCAGGTAATTAATTGTATTAAGTATATTTTACATGTAAAACTGCTCCTGTGTAGTCGCCATTTTCAGCTGCCAATGGGAAGTTCCCACCCCCAGTAAACATGAATGAGGTCTGAGAAATATGCTCACATATTCCATTTTTAAGTTCTCAACGTAACAACCTCATGTTGCGTTTTCCTGATGAGGACGGACTGTTCCAAAGAGAAAAACGAGCCCACCCTCATTAAAACTATGACAGGAGCAAAAAAAAGTCCCAGGAAATGCTTGGGCTTCAGAAGGATTAGACCTGCTCTGTGGTGTGATCTTACAGAGACAGGTTTCTTTACAGTGCACATGCACAGTTTGCCGTCTTCTTAACATTCAACAGTGTTTGTGAACAATATCCATCAACAGACACAGATTTCCTACTTTTCTGTGGGCCCTTCAACTGTTAGGCCTACGCAGCTCAATCAAATGCAGTCAAGCCATAATGCAATCAGAAGGCAGCAGGTCAGCTATCGGAATGGAATACTAATAACATGCAAATGAGACTTAGTCAGACCGGGCTGAATGTTTTGACTATTGTTCACGCTAATAAGGCAGCCACACTAACAAGCTAAGGAGGCGACTTGAGTTAATTGAAATTTTGAAGATTTGATTGTGTTATCAGGAGCATGCTGACAGAGAGAGCGAGGCAAGGAGGTGACAAAGAAGTCCTTTCATTGATATCATCTATAAAGCGAAGCACAGAAATATTTCATTTATTTGTATTTTTTTTGCTCTTCTCTCTACTTGGGTTACAATTAACACAGAGACCCTAACTCTCTTTGTCTCGATCTGTTTCTTTGAAAAATTAAAGCCTTGCTGATTTCTTTGCAAGCTTACAGGCACAGCCAGCTGTGTGTGTGTGTGTGAGAGAGAGAGAGAGTGAGCGACAGAGAGTGTGTGTGTTCCCTGTGGATAAAAGAAAATGAAAATCTGAGTGTGTGGTGATGAATAAAGCTGACACCTAGTCTAGAGGGTGTGTGTGTTTGTGTGTGTGTTGTATGACCTCCAGACTGCAAGGCTGTGTGTGTGGGGCCACAAGGTCATATTTCCCCCCCAACTCCCACATGTGTGTCTGTTAGTGGATGGTCTCACTAACAACAACCCACCGGAAGGGATAAGACAATGTGTGTGCGTGCGTGCACATTGTAGGGTTCAGTAATTTCTGAACAACTTGTAGCTTTCATTAAGGGACTTGTGGTAACCTCCTTGATTTGTCTACGCACATACACAGAGGTTATGTTGACAATGATTCATTTTAATAATTAATTTATAAATTATAATGAAGTCCTTTTAATGATGTTGGAATTGAGATGACAACAGAGAGAGAGGGGGAGAGAGAGAATGATAAATGACTTTTGTTCACAGTTTCACACACTGACACTACCCAGGGGTGTGTGTGTGTGACTAAGTTTTACATAGTGCTGTATGTCTGTGTGTGTGTGTGTGTGTGATTGGCAGCAGTAATTGGTGTCTGGTTGGTGGAGGAAAACAGTGAATAAATACAGTCATGGAATACTGATAGTAGGTCTTTGGACTGAATGCCAAAACACACAAAAACTACACACACTCTGAACTCCAAATACTCACACAGCATCGGTGCAGATGCACACTGTAGTTGGAGCTGCACTGCATGTACGTCCATCCAAAAGTTTTCTATTCCGTGCTCTGACTTTTGGTACCAGGGTTTCAATAATTTCTTGCGTTTCATTTTGGCGGCGCCTTTTCACATGTCATACTGTGGAGCAAAATCTGAGCAACCTGACACATGCTGAGACACACATCAATTTGGCAGAGAGTAAATATGTAGCTTTTGTTCCTACACCTAACCAAAGTCGATTTAAAACTTAAACTATGCTGTGGAAGAAAGAAACAGCAACATCTGGGGCAAACAAATTAAGTCAAAGTGCAGTACCCTCTGTGGCCTCTAGGGGCTGGTTTCACAAATGAGTCAATCCCATGTTAAAATGCTTAATTTAAAATAAACAAGTAAAAAAAAAAATCCCAGTAATTATGGGTGTGACCTCTTTGAGTGACAGGTGGATGCCAACTCTTAACACAAACTTCCATAACTGTGCACCTATGCTCCACTAAACCTCCACCTCCTCCCTTGTATTGTAGGTGGACTCTGAGCCATCCACTGACCCTAAGATAATGTCAGTGACATCTGCCATCCGTAAATCTAAACTAAACTACTGAACAGCTCTTGAAACATTCACAAAATGTTTCCTGTTTATGTTCAACATAATTTTAATGTATGGTTTTAAACATTTCAAAGTATTTTTTGAAATGTTTGAGCCCCCCCCCCCCCCCCCCCCCCTTCCTCCATTTGCATGTTTTGTCGCAAGTATTCACATGATTAAAAAGTCATGATCCTCTTCATAGCTCTCTCTCTTCTGTTAATTGTGATGTAGTTCCGTGGTAAAGAGCACCCAACAGCAAAGCCAATTGTTAGCTTACGAATGCTGCATAAAGGTTAGATAGGCCTACTGCATTAGCATTTAGATGAGTGTGAAAGTCAGAGAGAGAGAGGAAGGAAGGAGAGAGTAATTACTGTATACCTCACTCTGTGGTTCATTTAAGTGATTGGTTGAATGTGTGTGTGTGGACATGTGATAATTAATTTTCACACATAACTGTAATTTGTATACATGCTGTGCAGTGTTGCTCACCTGTGTGTGTGCGTGTGTGTGTGTGTATGCATTTCCCAAGTTTTGTAAGAGCTCCAGATGTCTGCAGCAGCCTGATTTATGCTACCTGGTGACTTGGATGTTGATGCATTGCTGATTGGTTGGCATTGTGTCAAGCTTATGTACTGGTGCCAATATGGTCCAAACTTCTACAATGCATCAGCACATCCTCCCAAACTTGTACCAAAGGCTCTAAAAATGCTCAGATTGTCTGCAGTACTGGGACACACACACACACACACTGATCCACAAATGGCTGGTAATAAGGTGCTGTCAATAGCACCTTGCAGCTACATGACATTTGCAATTAGAGGATTCGCTACACGTTTGTGTTAGTGAGCGTGTCATTGAGAGTGCAGGTTAAAGGTTAATTCCCATTAATACAGACTGATAAACCAGACCTGACTTATTGATCACTCCCTCGCTGCCTCTGAGCTCCCACCTTCTCTCCACATGTCACTTCCTCGCAATACTCCTCCTGCCTTCTTCCTCTCTCGCCCTGCCTCCTGCAGGATGATTCACCTAATTGTAATCAGCTCTGCTTTGCCAGCAGAAATGTCCTTTTGCATGAATGTCATAGTTTTCCTATAGATAAGGCTGCAGCTAACAGCTAGTGGATACCTGCGTGTGTGTTCGAACCCAGGGCCTCTTGAGGCCAAAACGCTGATCATCCCGCTGCGCCACGAGAAAATCATTCTTAATGACGTCACTAACGAGTCATCGAATACTAAATTAGTTGTCGATGCATTTTTCCTTCGAATATTACTCAAGTACTGGAGTAATTGTTGCAGCCTTAAACTGGAAACGGCTGATTTTTAATGGAATATCTACATACAGTAGGTGTACAGAGGCCCATTTCCAGCAACCAACTCTCCTGTGTTGTAATGGTACATTGTGTTAGCTAATCGTGTTAAAAGGCTAATTGATG
This sequence comes from Parambassis ranga, assembly GCF_900634625.1. Classification (NCBI taxonomy): domain Eukaryota; kingdom Metazoa; phylum Chordata; class Actinopteri; family Ambassidae; genus Parambassis; species Parambassis ranga. The sequence continues at coordinate 13,601,079 of NC_041026.1, read as the reverse complement.
ATTAGAAAACCCTTTTGCAATTATGTTAGCACAGCGGAAAGCTGTTGTGCTGATCAGAGAAGATATAAAACTGGCCTGGGTGACCCAGACCTTTGGACGGTAGTGTCAGAATACATGGATTAATCAATCAATCAACGACCAACAAATGATGTGCAACATTTAGATTTCAAAACAAAACAAAACAAAACAAAAAACAGCAATTGCACATGTTCTCCATTTACTTTTGCCATGTGTCACATAGTGTACTTCTTAGTTCCTGAAACCTTGCCATCTCTCCTCAGTGTGCGTCACAACACAGAGCTATGTACGCATAATGATTATAGATAATAAGAGAATCATGCTGAATGCGTATCGCATTGTGAATTCTCAGAAGTCTAAATACTAGACATGATTGCTGCCCTTTCTTTGTCTCAGTGGTTTGTCTGATTCTTCATGAAAAGCATCATATGTAACCTAATATACAGCATTATATCCTGCTGGGTAATTCTTCAGATCTTTCTTTTTTTGCAACACATTTCATTTAGTGGAAGTTAATGGGTGTTCTTATTTCCCTTTAAAAGTCGCATGGTCAGAATCTGTGTTTATTGTACCTGAAATGTCTATAATTGCTGTAATTGTTGAAAAGTAGAGTGTGGGTTGAGAGAAAATTCATGTAGAGAATAATGTGTTTTTAGTTTGTGATTTATTGTGACCATTGGATTTCTGCCACAGTATAATCTGAAACTCCTCTATACTGGACTCTTTTTTCCTGTACACTCACAAAACAGAAGTTAATGTAATAAAGAAGAAGAAATATTTGTAGCAGATGATTTGAGTGCTTCAATCAGACACTGCACAATCATGTCTCTATTAGTCTAGGTGATTTTTTTTTCCTCGCTTGAAGGGCAAACCGAGCGTTCGATGAAGTTTTAGTTGAAGCACTAAAAAGTGCATTATATAGAAACGTATGAGAGTTTTCTGCATGAGCAGGCTTACTTCCACTTCTTCTTCTGCTGTACTCCGGCAGTTTCACTGAGTTCTAGGGTTTTTCGTGGTCCCAAGGGGAAAATAATTTCATAGAGATTATTAAAAGGCTGAGGAATGAGGAAGGTTTGCATAAAAGAAAGTAAAAGGACAGAAGATGATGTAATTACTGCTAGAAGGAAAAAATACGGGATTCAGTAAAAGCAAGAAGCATGGCCTTTTTGTCCTTACTAGTAGAACTGCAAATGCCCTCTCCAGTTATCTAGTGTACATTTTGGCTCTTACTGGTTTAGAAGTAGAAATGTTTTCCCCTTACTAGTTTCATAGTCATCACTCAGTCTCCTACTACTTATCTATTTGGCTGCATTTATAACCTAGTAAGGTCAAGAATGCCCTTACTAGTTCACTCGTGGACAAATTGAGTAGCACTAGTGCACAACACAAATAAAACAGGTGGGATAAAGACAGATTAGTCAAGATCAAACCTTAAATTTATTCTTGGTGGGAATCTTGCAGGAAAGACACTAGGCAGCCTCACTTCAAGCTACTTGCCCACCTCCTTATTAGTATACTGCACAACCAGCTTGCTTGTGGGCATTGAAGTTACTAGTGAATATTTTGGCACAAGCGGCTTTTGATATTAGTTATATGTAATAAATGCTCATAGTTGTTTTGTCTCTGCTTAGCCAAGGCAAAGACACAATGGCAGGAGGCAGAAAAATCTTACAGAGGGAGAACTGAGGCGTTCGTACATACAACCACCCTGAGTGGACCCTTCAAGGGTCCTCTCAAGGATCTCAACAACGGCAGAATGGATCCAAGCGGTGTGCTATTAGCCATGGCCACATGGCGTGTCATGGATAAAAGGGCCAGAAAAATAAAACTATATTGAAGTGCTGCTGGCTGTTAATTGGTAGCACATCATGCTGCTGCCACTACTGCTGTTTACTTTTAAGTCTGTTTAGGTCCGGCTAATTATCCGTCCACATTAGTTCTCTGTGGTTTCTTTTCTCATCTTTCTTTTTTGTTATATTTTTTTTTGAAAAGTTAATTATACACACTGGGTTCAAATTTTATTGCAGACATTTTTGAAACCTCTGGTGTATTTCCTAATGATGGAACCATCAGTGTGAAGCTTAAGAGTTGTTTTAGTTTAAGAGTATAAACAAGAGTTTTCTTTAGTTGACAATTTTCTGTAAAAAAAGATAGCCAATTAGAACCCACTTCGCCTCTGATAAACTTCATTGTTCTCAGAGAAACATATAAAAAAAACAGTGAGGTTTAAAATGAACTTTCTTTGTTGTGTAAAGTAAAAATTCAAAAGAATTACAGATAACAATGTTATTATAATACTGTAGGTATCCTAAATTTAGCAAACATAAAAAAGATAATGCTTAATTTTTAAAGCCTGTCTGTTGACACATTACAAGCTACAGTATCAGTATACGTTCTGCCAATATCACACACAGCTGCTTTTTAGATAAACAATGCCAACGCTTAAAAGAACCAGAGAGTTAAATGAGAAGGAAAACTTCAGAGGTTAGCAAGACAAAATGTTATCAACACCATGTTGTTAGCATGTTAGCATGGTTGGATGCTAAGTAGCTAATGACTGTGAAAACATCTGCTAAGGGGAAGCCATGTTAGTTCATTGCCTCGGGTGGCGGTGATAGTTTAATGAGGCTAAAAAAACACATGCACATGCTGATCCCTGTCCTTATTCCAAGTCAGTGACCTTAAGGCTCTAAAATTAGAGGTGGAAATGTGTGTGTGTGTGTGTTAGATTGTGGCTGTGTGTATTGTAGAGGGTCCTTGGTTTTATACTACTTCTTGAAAATGTAGCCTGACTTGCTTTCCGAGAAGTGGAAGACACATTTAAAAAGTGAATCATCTTAATTAGTTAATTGGTAAACATAATTAAATGTGCACTTCAAATTCTTCATCACTTCCAATCAGCCCTTTGAAGAACAGTTGTGTGTGTGTGTGTTTGCTTGCGGGTTGGTGTATTGAAAGGGTTGAAAACCAGGTGATTGTCCTCCCTCTCCTTTTTCAATCGCTTCTCAAGGCTTCGTTGTGTATCTGCCGGTGAAGAACTGCGAAGAATGCTGATTTTAATTTGCAGTCTGTCCACTTCTGCATTTATCAGTCATTTGTTATTATTCCTAATGTACACATTTCTAATTTCTCTCTTTAGAAAAGCACACAGTTTTCTTGTGATAGAGGTTTGAACTTTGGAGGTGGAAGTTTGACACATGATCATATTTCTCTCTTTCTTTCTCTGCTGCTAAAGCTCCTTATGTTTTTTTCTACTTTGTTATTGAATTTGAATATAAATCACTGATACTGAAAGCCGCTTATGAGAACTGAATATATTAGCTGGTTAGTGTGATATGAGTTTCTGAAAGTGGTTAGTGTTTTTGTATGACTTCATTAAAAGGAAAGTTGATTTCTCAGTGTCAGAAGGAAGAATACCACATATGATGGCAGGGATTAGATAAAAGAATAAATAAATAAACTCCAAAGAAGAATGCAAATCATACATTGTGTGTAGGAGTGGATGTTTATGACTTCTACAGCTGTTCAACCTGTGAAATGCTTGCCAGGCTGCTTTAGGCAATAAAGACAAGCTGTATTGGTGATTTGATGCTGAGACCAAAGGAGGAGTCTGACATAACTTGTCAGCCCTTTATATACAAGGACAACAGGGCATTGAATTCCAACATGGCCGCCTACAATTCATACCCGGTCGGGCCAGAAACTTCTAAACTAAAATAGAAAGCGCTCTTTAGACGATCACATACATTTGGTCTCAGTACTGTGGAGGCCCAGCAGAGGTGGCGTCAAGTCAAATCCAGCAAATTAAAGAAAACATAGTTCTGTTTCTAAAGTAACTCAGGTTAAGATTAATTTTCACTGGAGCCATTCAACACATGTTGGGGGGTGGTAGACCCAGGCTGGTACTCCGCTTGGACCTTGCCTGACTCGATTCTATGGACAACCAACTCTTGACTACAAACCTGCTCCTTGTTCCAAGCAGGATATAAAGTTTCCTAAGCCCCTTTTTTCTTTTTACGTCTTTCTGCGTCAGGAGCCAATGCCAGGTGCATTTACCTCCAGATGTTTTTTTGTTAAACAACAGGAACTTGGAGCTGATATAAGGTGGCACACAAATGCATCATTAGCTAATTTAGTTCTTGGCATAGTTGCTTTTGTTGAGCTTCTGTTTCTAGTGTATTCTTATGGGAGCCTCCTTTTTGGGACAGTCTTGAACTGTCTATGAACCCCCCCAGAAGGACCTACCAATTGTAAATGTAGGTACATTTTCAACCCTCCTCTGGTGCAAGTCCCGGCAGAGGAAGTACAACTGCCTAGTGATTTCTGCAGTCGAAACCTGTAGTGTGGAGGAGTTCTTCTGCTGTGACCAGGGTATCTAAGCTTGTCTGGTTCCTCTGTTCCTCTTGCAGTGAATTGAAAGGCTAAGCGGTTTGGAGAATACTGTAAAGCTAGAAAGTGAGCATGCAGAAATCATATCTTTGTTGCTTTTGTTCACTATATATACTTTTGTCTACATACCATTTGAATGTTAGCTGTGTTTGAAGGTACTCAAAGAGTCACCAAGCTAATTGTTGAGCCATCATGTCCCTTATTATTAAAATTATTATTAAATTATTGAATTTATGAGGGTATGGAGAGTCTTTTGTGCAGTAAAATGAGCAGCAGGGTTCAAATAGAACGAGGACAGAGAGAGAGCAGCAGGAGACAAATGGTGTGGAGTGTGAAAAGTGAGTGAAAGTATCCCCTGGCTTTTACAAGTTAAGGTGTTTCTGTAGCACGAACCATTGACCTGACCAAGAGCCAAGCTGTCCTTCAGTGTGTTCTTATGTGTGTGTATGTGTGTGTGTATTCATGCATAGGTGGTGAAGCAGCCAGCACTGTGACAGGGAGGAGAGTGGGAGGATGTATCTGTCAAGAGTTCAGTGTGGTGTGTTTGTGCGTCCTGCATGTGTGTGTACGTGCGTATGTGTTGACCACTGCTGAAAGCTGTCAAAGGCAGACAAGTTGAGGTAAGGAGAGGTCCCTGTGGTGTTTGTGTGTGTGTTTTGTATGGGAGAGAAAGTGATTCAATGCTCATGTTTTTAGGCCTGTTGTGTGTGTGTGAGAGTGAGTGTGTGTCTGTTTGTGAGGCCGTGCCTACTGGGCTGTGCTGAAGCTCTGTTCCAGCCGACCACCCCGGTCCAGACCAGCTGTCAATCATTTCCCCTCACCCCCCTGACCCTTTAAAAAACATTTTAACACACACAAAGCAACACATACACAAAACTAAAAGTAGTTGCAGCTTAGTATCACACACAGATTTGAAGGCGTGGACACACACTAAGTTGTATTTTTTTCCTCGCCACACTACACATTTGTTTCTCAGCTAGAAAAATGTTTCTCTACCCACAGACTGTCTCTTTGATAGTCTGTCTAGAAAGAGAGAAGACATTTCAGAATGCCTCGGCTAACAAGTCAGGTCACACACACACACAGAGGTTCTTGACTAGAGTGTGTGGCTGATAAGCATCTCTGACTGGGGGGGACTCATTAATCACAGTCTACATTCTGGCCACTGGCCTGCATTATAGATAAAGGCACACACAGAAACTTGTCAATATTATGGCCTTGTCTCGTCTTGTATTTCTCACACACAAATTCACATCTACAGACTAGAGACGAAATACAGGAATAGAAAAGATAGGACAGGGTGAAATTTAAAGGTATATTGTTAGAGGGACTGAAAGCATTTCAGCCAAAAAGGAATCCAACATGCTGGATTTAAATTCAGCAACTTCTGAACTGTAGACTGCCTCACTGACTAAACAGCGTCAGTCAGATCATGCATTTCCATGCCATTGTTAAAGCCTTTGGAATAATATTGTGTGTCTTTTGGAAGACACAAACTGAGGAAGTCAGGGAAGATGTATAGGTCTTCACATTGCCATGAACCCTAACCTTAAAGAAAGTTATTTTAAATGCCAAAATGAAGGCCTCAACAGACCTCCGTGCTAAAATGTCACATTTAAATCACAAATAAACACATTCATAGCCTGCTACAAAAAGCTGCTAAAGGGTTAAAGTTAGCCATTAAAACAGGGTAAGGGGGTGTTAAACAGCAACATTTGTAGCAATACACACATTTTACAAGGAAAACCACTCACACGTGGTCCCTGTTTTCGGTTGCCACCGGGACAGATCCTCCCTCCAGGAACATGTAGAGATGCAGCCAGAGAAACGCCCTCACTGGTTCCATTTTTAAGGGTGGAAATATTGACCTCCTACGACATTTTTTTTGGTGAGGACTAGCTGGTTTTAACATAGGGTTAGACTTGCTTTTGGAGCCATCCCCCAGAGATTACAGAGTTAACTGCAGTTTTTGACACATAGGCTTCATTGCAGAAAATCTGTAATCTGTATCTGTATTCTTTCTCTAATCTAGTTTAACTGAGTGATGTGTAGGTCACTCACTTAATTAGGTTGTGTATGTGAAACCTGCGTGTTGCTCCAGAGAGCAATTCCTATGTTAACAAGAGAAACATTTCCATATGATTTCATATAGACCCATTGTGTGTGTTTGTGTGTGTACGCATGCTGTAAAATCCATTGAGTTTGAGTGGAAGTTGCCTTGGGCTGCAGGTTGTTTTGTTGGACCAAGGTCACTGACAGGTTAGCTGGACCCATAGAGGGGTAAAAATACATTATAATTTAACATCTCAGTCTGAAATAGGCCAATGGCAGGCTCAGGGGAGAATATACACACAGGCCAGCACACACTCTGAGAGGTACAGCCACATATCCATGTGTAAAAATCAGGACAATGATGAAAAGCAGGGGAGTAGATGTGTGTTGGAGGGCTGTGCACCTGTCCAATGCTATAAATACACACACACACATACACACACACACACACACACATAAACCTCGGCCCCTGGGTATGCCTGTCCTTGCTCTCCGGTCGGGGTGAAAGCCTGACCTGGTTTCAACAATATGACCTCAGGTGGTGCAAAGTCACACAAAAAACACAAACACATAATGACATTCAGACAATGAACACACATTTGTGCAGGTGCATGCACACGAATCACTGCCTGTTTGATTTTCCAAAAAAAAACGCCCACACACACACCATCGATTTTTTTGCATCTGTTCACATGAATTTTAACCTAAAACTCGACCCTAACCTTAAACAAGGTTTTTATCTCTATATACCATGAATAAATAAATAAATGTAACATTAATCAACAAATGCCCACACTAACATCTTGAGAAAAGGAAGCTGGGCTCATTCCACTGGTGATCCATCTCTGTCATGGAGGCAAAAGGAATACATTTTATCTATAACATCAGTCTGAGGTGAGAGAGAGAAAGGGAGGTAATCAATATTTGTGTGCGTGTGTGTCAGCTTGCAGATCAATGTATCTGCATGTGTGTGGAGCTAATCTGCGTTTGATGAAAGAGTAGGCCAGGATTAAGCTGGTTAAACCTCAGGTTAATGGATGAAACGCTGGGCAAATGTGTGTGTGAGTGAGAGTGTGTGTGCAAGGGATGAGTGGCCTTCCGATTAGGCTGTATTCACATTGTTTATGTCAATACAGCCTAAACACATATGAGCACTTTTGGTCTAACCTCTGTCCTAAATGTTCACATATTGGTGAGACGCTCATGCCTCTGTGCAACTCTTGTGGTGCCCTCTTTCCACCCTCCCTTCCTGTCTTAAAAAAAGTAATTTTAAAGAGTTTACAAGAGTTGTGATTTTATTTGGGTAGCTTTTTTCCTCATCACCACCACCACCACTTTGCACAAAGTAGATTTGAACCTTTATGCAAATGTAGGAAGGTCAGTGTGTGGCTGGAATGCACTGTACAAACACAAAAGCAGAAAAATGAAAGAAAGAAAAAGAAATGGGCAAAACTTGCCATGTGCAAGTCCAGATTAGTCTGAAACTGGACAAAATGTACTGACTGTGCTAAAGAGGACCTGAATGACCTCTGTCTGCCAGTATGTTAGTTACTGTCAGAATCTGAAGAGGAGGCCGAATGCTCAGTGCTGTCCACGACCTAAAGCATAGCTATAAGCAGCCTTTAGCGTTCCAGCTAATTTAAATGAAGTATTAGGCCAGCTAGAAGTTTGGAGTGAAGGGCCACTTCAACCTACACATTCCTGTTATGAATATTTACAGGGATTAAACTGGCTTTTGCTTCAGGGGAAATTATGTAGAGTAGATGTGCAGCGTTTTGGCAGGGCATGCGAGCATGGACCTCCCTGTGTGTGTCATTGTGAAAGCTTCAAATGACTCATGAGACAGTTTCATCGTATGTGTGTCTGTAGTTTTTATACTAATTGGAGGCTGACAGAAGCCTTTAATACTCTTCACAGTGATGAGTATGAGTCTTTATTGTCCAGTTTTAACATGTAGATTTTTTGACCAAACATGTAAATGTTAATGTAAAGTGTAAAAAAAACAGGACTGTCACATTGTGATGGTCTCATTTGTTTGTAATATATGTGACCACGCCATGCAGTTTTTTTTTTTTTACTTTTTGTTCTAGCTTTTTTTCTCCATATAAAATGGTGTTGTGGAATGTTTATACTCTTTATTTTGTCCAGTATTTATGCATGGCATGTATTGTAGGTTCAAAGTATACAAACATTCAAACATTTTTCACACTGAGTCAAATCCACTGCACAAGTTTTCAAGTGTGCATGTTGCTTTTGCAAAGACTTACACAATCATTAAGTCATTAAGTAATCGTCACATCAATGCTAATATTTGTTAGTGCGTGAGCTAGCTGATCATTGTTAACACAGAATGTCACGAGTGCACCCTTGTGCCTGCTCTCTTTAGCTCTCCATAAGCTGTCCCACAATCAGCTCAGGTGGTACAGTCTTTGTGAAACTACTATTACTGCCAGAAAGGTGAGCCAAACTTTGCATACTGTACCTTTTTAAGATTATAGTTTTACTAGTTAGTTCAGCTGATTTGCGTGCTTTCTCAGACAAAGGCATAAAACATAGTTTAACTATTTGGAACAAAAGAGCAGATGTGTGACCGTGACGGCGATGAAATGAATGTTGCTGTTGTTTTCAGGTTCTTAGTTAGGGTGTTACAAGCTGATAAACGGGCTGATTAGCTAAGCTCTTTCTTCCCAGCACATCTCCCTGATTTGTTCAATAAATAATTACAATATAATATTTCAATTTCTATCCTGAGCTGCTCTGAACTGATGAATGCCTCCACAGCAGTGACATAAAAGCCCTAAAACTCATAAAATTTGTCAGAACAAGATGATTAGCTGCTGAAGAATGCATGTCCTGCATTTTTACTGCTGCTCAGGTCTGATTACTGCGAGAGAAACAGACGCTCCGGGCTGTATAATGTGTGCTTACATGCACATACACAAATTCTCTGGTTAATGTGCTGGTGCATACATTTTATGTGTGTCTCTGTGTGTAAGCCTTCATGGAACATATGTGTGCATGGTTTTGTGTGTGTGTGTCCCAGGGAGAGGGTGAGACATAGTCAACATCACTCCTGAAAATAAAACCTACACTCAGCTTCTTCAGCTCTGGGAATTCACTGGGTGATAAATAAGCAGTGCTTGTGCGTATTCCCATGTGTGTCTGTGAGAACAGGCCCAGATGTTTTAAAATGCTACACACACACACACATTATATCTTGGTGCTAATGCTAACAAAGAAAAAAAAATATGTTCACATTGTAAAATGCACATACACAGTTTATTTTTGATTTACACTGAAAAAAGTGTATACATATAATTTTGCTCTTGTTTACAAAAAAGACTGAAGTTTACACATTTTTAGTTTTTGTTTTAACTGACTTGAAAAAGTCATTTGAATATGACTCACAACATGTGCACTGTTCGGCTGTACTGGCATTGAAAATGTGTGATCACAGAGTGAGCTCATTCTACAAAAGTTTCTTTTTGCACATATTTCACACCATGTCAGATGCATATGTCACAGTCTTTGGAAGCCTTTGGTTTGTGTTAAGAAAAGAGGACCTAAAGAAAAAAAAAGATGCTTCACAACAGTCTCACAGAACTCACAGCTTTGGTTTGGTTGGAGTAAAGAATGGCTGCACTAATGCTGCTGTAATGCCGTTTTTTTTTCCCCTCTCTTCGCTTCTAATGAATTATAAATGCTCATTGATTGGCTAAGCTTATAGGTCAGCAATTAACCAAGATGTTACAAAAAACAGAAACAAAAGGTTGCAAGTGTGGGAGAATGAAAGACAGATATGTTCATGGAAAAATGAGAAAGTAGGTGTAAAAAGACAAAGATAGAAAATGTTGCTCATTGACCCACGACCTTCTTATATCATATAACTTGGAAATTAATTCTGTATGACTGTAAATAAAAAAATAGTCGATGTGGGAGGCTCTGGTTTTCCCCATCTTGGCAGCCTCTGGGTCTGCTGAACCTCTAATTTATCCAAATGTGGGCAAAGCAAAGGAGCATGTTGGCAGATGAACCCCGAAAACCAGCATAGCTGTAGGCGTTTTGTATTCCAGCTTTATTGACATTTTAGCATGGGTGTTTATAGAGATTGTCCTCAAGTGGCTTGTTGAGGAACTGCAGTTAGAACCTAGTGTGTGTGTGTGTGTGCGTGTGCGTGTGTGTCTAGAGCGCCACGCTAGGAGATTTCACACATGCAGCGGCTCATCGAGGTCTCGAACCAGGACCTCTCGTGCCAAAAGCGACTGTCATACCCCTACACTACAGGACACAGAGCCACCCTGCACAGAAGGCGTTAACTTTGAGAGAACTAATAAATATATTCGAGTCCTGATCGGGAGGTAATGTCCGATTCCGATCGAGTCTGAAATCAAGTAATCAGGCCTGATTTCCGATCACGTGATCGGAAATCAGGCCATCCCTAGTTTATAGGTCTATAAAGTAGTTTAATCCAGACTGTCTCTAATTGTAGACACACCAAGAATCAAAGAAATAACAGCCTTAACTACAAACGTTTTCTGTCTGAGAGAAGCCACTCTTCCATTTTCTTCCTTTGTCCGTTCAGGGCTGAGTGGACAAAGAAAGAAAAAAGTGTAAGTATACGGATAAGGATAAGGGCTGAGGAGGGCAATAGCCTCACATGAGAATGATGAAACAGACAAGAAAGAAAACCGGTGAACTGGAGAGCAAAAAACAAGGGGATAAAAAAGAGAGAAGAGAAGAAAGAGAAGGTGACAGGAGTGAAAGAGGAGCAAAGGAACAGCAATGTTGACAGGAGGAGAGGAGCAGAGGAAGAAGAGAGGAGGACAGGGAGCGGTGGTCACCCCTGTAGTTTTGCTAGGAGGAGGTTTGGACCTGCTACCTCTCCTAATGAGCACCAGAGAGAGAGAGAGAGTGTGTGTGTGTCTGAAGCTGTGTTAAAGCATGAAAGTGTGTGTGCCAGTGTGTGCACATGTGTTTCTGCCTGCTGTAGTCTTCCTTTAAAGATGAGTTTGTGTGTGTATGAGGGTTTATCCCCACGGCTCTGTGTGTAGGTGTGTGTGTGTATTTCTACAGCTATGTTTTACAGGGCCAATCAAAATGCATACATAAACTTTAGCTATGTTAAGGTTGGGGTAAAAGTAAGTTACTGTGTCCATTCTTATGTTTAATAGTGCTGTTTCTTTGTTTACCTCCAAATACACTGTTAACTTCAGCCTATCAGCACTGAGCACGGCCCTTTAGTTTTAATGGCCATTCAACGCAACACAGTAGGCACTTTGTTCTCAGCCCTGAAAGAGGTCTTGGTCGTGGAAACACATGAAACGGTGCAGGGAGCCCTAAAGCAGCTACAGTAGAAACACAACTTTAATGCTACACAAAGCACACACACACACACACACACACACACACACATCTTTGAGCTCGCACCACAAGTTGTCACTTGCTTTCAGAAATATGTGGAACAACCAGGAATGTAGGCTACTATTAATTGCGTTTTACTGTTGTATTTGTTTTGTTTACATCTTGTTAAACAATTATCAGTTCAACTATGTTTAGTATCTTCACCAAGGGACAACATGCTATTGACATGTCAAAGGATTCATGCAGAGATCCCTCTGCAGCCTCTGGATCGGTTGAGTTGCCAAGTTTACTTTGCACAGAAAGCTACACAAACATATCCAATACTAGCCGTTACACAGCTACTCTGATCAGCTATATATATTGTATATTACAACCACTGAGAAGTGAAATAAATAACACTGATTACCAGGTTACCATGGTGCCTGTTTGGTTTAAGAGCAGGAAAAAAATGGACAGGGGCCAAATCAAAAGTGGTCCAAGGAAGAAAAAGAGTGGGAAGAGGGAAAAAAATGCTAAAAACCTGACAAATGACTTTGCAAATTATAAGGATTGTTGGAGAGTGGACAGTACATATATGTGTGTGTGTAAGAGAGATGTAAGAATAAGGTGGAACCTGTTATTAATGTAGAGCTCTGTGGTCTGACAGCACTGTAATCCAGAGCAGGATTAGCATGCTAATGGTGACAGGACCTCATCAGAACTCTTCTCAAACGCTTGTGTGAATGTGACAGAGAGAGTTTAGGCTTCTTAGAGGGTGTGCTACAAAGGGAGCGTGTAAATGTCACTGGTACCACTATGTCTGTGTGTGTGTGTGAGAGAGAGAGGGAGTGAGTGTGTGTGTCCTACAGATGATTCATGTCTTGACTCTGGCCGTCTTCACGACTCAACAGTTTTAGTAAAGTTTGAAAGTTTCTGGCAGTCTGTTATACTGACGTCTCACATGTGACATGGGCGGCTGAGGGCAGAGATCTCACTGTTCACACCAAACCAACTGGACGTTCAAAGTTTGCCATGATTCATTGTGATGGCTGGTATGGGGGCTGTGGTGAAATTTTACAGGATTATTTCCCCACATTTTAATCGCAGGTTTTAAGATCACATTTTTGTGTGTAATCATTCTCAATATGAGACATTGTCAGGTCACCAACCGGCATGTGGAGTCAGAGGGACATCTAATAAGCCAATTACTTTGACAAATGTGGCTATAGATGCATGGATTACAGATAAAAGCAAGGTTGCTGCATGACATTAGTCTAAAGATATATAAAGTAGAAAGTATGTGTTTGGCTTCAGAGCTGAAAGGATCTTGAAAAGTTTCTGTGGTGCTTAAGTGAGCACTAAACTCAAAACGGGGACAACTTGGTTCTCAATCTGTCGCCCTTTACACATTAGACAGGACCCACTAACATGAGTGGGAATGGGTGCAATCTGTCATCAGTGTTTGTTGGTTTCAGCTCCCATTAGCTTAATAGAAACATGAATAGATGCATGAGTTTCAGTGTGATGCTTCTTTTTTGCAAGCAGTGCTTAAACCTCTAAGTTTTACGTAGTGAATTTATAAAAACAGTCACTCGCCTTTTCCAGTTGTTTGGTGTATTGTGATATTGAAAGGCAACCATGCAATTTGAAAGAGGCCGGTTGTCTTTTGAGCATGTCGACTAACTGACTTTAGGTTTGTTAAATTTTGGGTCAGTACAGCTTTGTCAGACTGAGAGCAGGCATGGCTGCTTTCGAAGGCCACATGAGGTTAACTCAATTTGCAAGTGTGTACACCTGTGCTTTTTATGTACAGTATAAATGAGTGTGTGTGTTTTTTCCTTGTGTGCGTATTTCGCTTGGGCAAGGTTAAAGTGGGTTTTAGGAAGTGGAATACAATTACTGCTGCTTGAGGGAGCCCAAAAATCAACTCAGCTGTGTGTATGTGTGTGTAAGACTAAGTACTTCCTTTGTCTGCTTTGTCAACTTCTTCTCTTCTAATTTAAAATGACTGCTCGCTGCAACCTGACATTTTTAAAAAGGAGGTACATGTGTGGGTAAAAATGAGTGTTTGTGTGTGTATCAATCTCCTAAACATTCCAATCTCTCTACTTCCCCTTTGTACCCCCCCCCCCCCCCCCCCCCCCCCGCTCATGTCTAAACCAATTGCTTCAGTTTAGTACGAACAGACATTAGTGTGCGTTTTGGTGTGATGTTGTTCATTTGCTGTTTAGGCTTAAAGTGTGTGTGTGTGTGTGAGATGCCAGTGAAAGCGATTGGTTGCGAGGTTATTTTCAGTGTTCTTTCATGCAGAACTAAAGGTTACAAGGCAGGTCTCCTATTGATTCATGTTGCAGATAATTAAAGTCACAACAGACCTTTCAGGAAAACACTTCCTTCCCTTTAAGACTTCAACACAATCACACTAACATACAGAGCACAAGCACAGTAACTCCAATCACTTGCTCAATTGTTTGCTCACTAGGCTGTTAGTCACTCTTTCCACCACTCCCATCCCTCACTCATTCACCGACATGCACTCACCAACACTCGCTCCAGCCATGTGATTTATTCACTTGCCCAGTCAGTCACAACTCATTCATTCACTCTGCTGATTAAGTCCTTAGGTCACTTAAGCTGGATCCATACTCCACGAGAACAAAGAACCTTCTTCTCGCGGTGCTTCGAGTAAGACACATGGCCCGGGCAAAACTTTTTTCCCAGTGGTGTGCGAGAACAATTCTGTGGTTGGTTGAAATTTAGTGGGCGTGATGAATGTGGTAAAGCGCAAGAGCCTTCTTCAGGCGCACAGAACACACAGACTTGGAAGGAGGAAGCACAACGATGATGGACAGTTTAGATGAGCAGCTGGCAAACAGCTCCTGGAAGGAGAAACATGGCGCACAGAGGAGAGTGTCTGTCCAAAAGGTGGCGATAAAAATGAATCCCAGTATTGATCACGGCGTTACTGGACGTGCATGTTAAACAGTGGGAGACGGGATGTATTATTCCAGACAGTCATCCACACGTTCACAGAATTAAATTCACACAGACCAGAGGTCTGCTCTACAGTCAGCTACACTAATCTATCTATCTATTGTCATGCTATACGCCCTCTTCCCTGAGAATTATCAGCTTGACTCGTTTGTATTATTTACTGATTCACCCATTTATTCACACACACTCACTCAGCAGTGACTAACACAATAAAATAACACAATTGACATCCATTCATTCATTCATTGACTGAGCTTGAATTCCCAACCTGTCATGAGTAATCTGTGTAAAGCACTCAGAGAACTGCAAAAATAGTTTGAATACTGCCTTAAAATAAATATGCCCCCCCCCCCCCCCCAAAAAAAAAAACAAAACAAAACAAAAAAAACTAATTGAAGCACAGATGCAGATTTCTCTGGACCGCAAACAGCAGCTTTCGTTGGAATGTTAAAGCACCTGCTCTCCAATTTTTCTCCTGCTTTGTTTGGATTTCAGTTAGAGCTCTTCAAGCTTGTTATGCATTCACTGCCCTGCTGCTCTCATGCAAACACCGGAAATCTCAGTGAAAGCTTTCAGGACACTGAGACACTCTGACCCTCACATTTTGGTAGAACAAGCAGCTTGTTCTCTGTATAAATAAATGTGTTTTAGCACATGTTTGCTGCTTTTTTCTCACTGGGTCATTTTCTTTCTTTGACAAAAAATTGGTTTGACTTCTCACCCCACACAGCTTTTCCTTTCTCAGAAGTGTATAAACATACACAACCTGTGACCAGTCTGCATTTTAAATGGCTTGAACCTGCTTCATCATAGAGTCTTTCTGTATTATGTTTTTTATCGTTCATTCTCTTCCAGGGGAGGCACAAAACTTCTCATGTTGTTTTTTTTTTTTTTACAAATTAAGTGGATTTTTTTTTCTTTACCTCCACCACTGTTGAATACTTCTCTCTCTCTCTCTTTCACACACACACACACACACACACACTTCGACCCATCTGCTCGAGGCAGCTGTGTGTTACACTCACAAATCTCTGCCTCCTTTCTCTTATTATCCAGGCTTATTGGGGTGGCAGTAATGGCATTTAGATATTTAGCCAGTGTGTTTGTTTGCCTAAGGGTGTGTGAGTGTGTGTGTTTGCATGGAGTACATGGGGGCAGATGGCATATGCTGGCATTAGATTTAAAATGACTAAATGGAAATATTTAAAGAACTTGTCATCTTAGCTGACAGTGGATTTAATATGAGTTAACTAGAGATAAGATATACAGTGCAGATGCACGCACGTACTGAAGCACTGCACACACCCACCCACACATATGCAACAGTATATGAAGTCACGCCTGTTTTTTTTTTTGTTTTTTTTTTTAAGGCATCTTCAGTGGAGCCTGACCAATATACTGGACAGCTGGTATTAATGGTCAATACTAGCCTATCATAGATGTGTCAATAGTTGCATGATGTACTTCACACTTCACATCACATATTTTGACTCTCAGCCAATATGAAGCACAGGACATCACACCTGTACAGATGGTGTGATGTGCACACTGTGTAGTTACGGATGCTGTAGTTATTGAAATATATACCTGAAAAGATTAGGAAAAAAAACAATGACCTACAAATGTAATATAATCCTAGCCAGTTAGAGAACACATATCAAAAATACTTCTCAATATACAGCATATTGATCACAGTGGACATTTTCAACTAGAGGTATTGGTTAGAATGACTCGCAATAACCACTCATTCTCAGTGAAATGGGTCTGGAAACCTGTCCCCATCATGCTCTTTTCCACAATGTACAACCTCCACTTATGCTAATGCTCATGTTTTTTTAGTCCCTTTTTTCCCTGATGCACATTAATGGGTAAATGGCAAACTAAATTATGTGGCTCTTTGCCAACTTGGCCAAAAATGCTTCTCCATCCAATAAGCACAAGTCATACATCTATTTACATTTAACTGACATAAACAACAATCAACTTAAACATCCGGAGGAGTATGGTCATAAAGTTTAGCTGCTTTCCACCTTGGTTATAGCATCTCTTTTGCTCTGCACACACACTTACACAGAGCAACATGTCCTCAGTTTGCTCCCACACACACACACACTTGAACATGAAGTCACACTCAGGATCAGTAGATGTTATCTAAGTGAGCAGTAAACAGACTCTTTAGAGCCGGTCGCCTCAGGGTGCCTCCCTCTGGTTTGTGGCTCCGTGGGTCCTGTCGCTCTGTGTTAGCTTTGGCACACATGAAAGGCTCTAATGGCTGCTATTGGTGCCTCGGGGGAATGGAAATCTCAACATGAGGAAGACAGGGGATTCTGCTTAAATAAGTGTTATCATTGGAGGATGTATTTATGCGTGTGTAAGAGGGTATTTTCAGGGTACTGGGTTATTTTTGCTGGCTCTTGTGGGGGTTCACGTTGCTGTATCTGCATATATGTGAGTGTTTGTGGATGGGAGCCAGGTTGCTTGCATAACATAATAGCAGCGTGTTTGAGTGCAGCTATAATGGTGATACAGAGTTAGTTAGAGCTGGGTGATCTAAGCACATGGCACACTGGAGCAGATGTGAATTCAGGCAGAAATATCAGTTCTGAATGCATATTTGCCTTAGAACCCCATTATCTATTTAAACTGAATATTCATTAGGATAATATAGTTAAGTGACATTGTCTCATGCAGCAGTTGCACATGCTAGTTTAATGTGATTATAATGCTATGGCGCACAAAACATCTAAAAAAAATTGACCTGACACTACAGTTACTTTAGTGACTGAATCTTAGAGGCAGTGTGGAGGCGATGTTAAAGTCGTGATTCTCACACACACTATACACATTTTTGATATCATGTTTGAAGCAAAAAGCATCACCTGAAATCCATCAATCAAAACAAAGTAAATCTAGCCGAGGTTATTGATTTTGTTTTCTCTTACCTTTTGAAATGTGTCCAGATTTTTCACCTTGAACATGCACAGGCAAGCACACACACATACACACACAACCCATTCCCATTATGTGAAAAGTAATTAGCATGCTGCTTAATAGGCTTTGTTGAGGCTGTTTTGTTGACAGCAAAACAAATTACATCTCAACAACAAGAGGAACACTGTAATTTCAATTAGTCTGCCGTTAATTTAAACAATAACAGCCGCTGTTAACTGAAAACAGAAGCAAAATTAGTATGTAAACTGTCATTGGGAGTATTAAGTGGAGATCTGGAATGACTCAGTTAAAAATAAGTTTGAGGCAGAACAGTAAACAAATATTTTAGAAGTGTTTCTGCTGGAAGAACAGAGGGTTAACTTAGGTGGGGTCAACAAAAACATTCAATCTTGTTTTTCAATTTTAAAAAAAGCAAAATGAGGTGCTAGTGAGGAGAGTGTGCAGAGAAGATGGAAGGAGCTGATGAATGAGGAAAATGAGGGGGAATGGTGAATATTGTAAACAGGAAGTAGCAAACAGCAGAAAGGATGAAGTGAGGAAGGCTCTGAGGAGGATGAAGAGTGGAGAGGCTGTTGGTCCTAATGACATACTGTACCTGCAGAGGTGTGGAGGAGAGACAGCAGTGGAGTTCCTAACTAGCTTGTTCAGCAGGATTTTAGAGAGACAGGGATGGCGGAGAAATACTGCTCTTTAAGAACAGGGTTGATGTGCAGAGCCGAAGCAACTACAGAGGTATGAAGTTGATGAGCCACACAATGAAGCTGTGTGGAAGCTAGGCTAAGAAAGGTAGTGGATATTTGTGAACAGCAGTATAGCTTCATGCCCAGAAAGAGCACTACTGGTGCAATTTTTGCTCTTAGAATGTTAATGGAGACTCAGACAGGTCAGACAGGGGTTTAAGGTGGAGGTGGGCTTCACCAAGGATTGTCTTTGAGTCCTTTCTTATTTGCTATGGTGATGGACAGGCTGACATGAGGTCAGACGGAAATCTCCATGGACAATGATGCTTGTGGATGACATTGGGATCTGTAGTGAGAGCAGAGAGCAGGTGGAGGAACACCTGGAGAGGCGGAGGTTTGCTGTGGAAAGAAGAGGGATGGAAGTTGGTCGTGGTAAGACAAAGTACATGTGTGTGAATGAAAGAGAAGGAACTAGAATGGGGGTCACGCAGGGTTGAGGTCAAGAAGGTGCAGGACTAGGTATAATGTCAACAGTCTAGTGTGGCAGGGTGTGGAAAAGAGGTGAAGAGGCGACTGCAGGCTGGTTGGACTGAGTGGACAAAAGTGTCAGGAGTGTTGTGTGGCAGAAGAGTTTCAGCATAATCAAAGGAAATGAGTACAAGACAGTAGTTACAGCAGCTATAGTATTCTATACTCTATTCACTTTACATAAATAAGCAATGAAGCAAATGTTCACACAGACCTCAGTTAGGGTGAACGCACCTTTACCTCTCCACATCATTTATTCAGATTACAGCAACATGCAAGCTTTCAGTGTGAACCGTGTGGTGTGTTTTATTATTCAGCGTCTCACATGATTTACCTGCTTTTACTGCCTGATGCATAATGTTGACAGCCTTAAATCTGGTTTATCACACTTCTGCTGGAAACTGGCTGCATTATGAAGCTGACAGCTGTATGGAAACATGTTGGTTGACAATAGAAGATCAACAAATGACAGAGCAGCAACAGAAATGTCGCTAAATACAAACAAGAACAGACATCTTTGTGTTTACTTTACATCATTTTTTATTAATATTTTTTGTTGTACATTTTTATGTCCATATAGACACACTGTATATTTTTTTTACAAGTTGATTAGTAGAAATAAAGGTCTCTGCCTGTCTGTTTTACAGACACACATAACGCTCTACCATCATAGTGTCCCACTTTGCACACACACATGCTACAGATCACACCAGAGTATCAGTGTTTTTTCATTAAGGAAATCCTGAAACAGAACATGTGTGTAAATATGTTTGTGTACAGGGAAGGGGGGGGGGGTACTGTACTGATTTTCTAAACTAGTTTTGGGGCAGTAACACACACACAGACCTACTGCTGCAAGCCACTTCTCTCTCTATCTCATCCCCTCATCTTAAAATTGCAGATCTGATATTGAATATTGATAGATACCCCTCAGCCCCCCTTCCTTGCCTGTTTATAGCTGCTTTCTAATGAGATCACTTTGATTTCTTTTCATTTCTAATGAGATCACTGAACAACGAGGGGGCGATAAAGGCTAATTATCACAGTATTGATTAATTTATTACGGTTATTTTCATATCTGTAAGAAAAAATAGTGTTTTTCCACTTTTCACCCCGTTGCTGGGGGTTGTTTTTCAGAATACAGATAGAAGAGCTTTTTTTTTCAAGTTTATTTCCCAGTTGACGTAAGTCTTGCTTGAAGAGGCATAATCAAGACTATACCGTATACAGTTTGTAGTATGTGTGTTTTAATAGAGGGTGTAGGAAGGTAATAGAAGCCTGTCTCAGGAGAATTAAGTTCAAGAGTCCAACCAACATTTTCTTTTTAAGTGATTCAACTCAGCCAAGCTGTAAACATGTTTATTTTTGCTGTAAAACTGGGTATTTTAATATGGAGGTCTGTGGGGATTAACTCTCTTTTGGAGCCAGCATCATGTGGCCATTAGAGGTTCTGCAGTTTTTACACTATTTAATTCTGATAAATAAAAAAACAACAGGAGTCTGCAGTCTCGTCCATCAGTTTTGAATGAATCCCAATGAGGGAGGATCTCTAAATTCACTCCCCATACACGTTTAAAAATTGAAATGTATTTCTGATGCAGAGTGTGCATTTTAACATGGAGCCATGTGTATTGACTTTTATAGCCAGCCTCAAGTGGCCATATGAGGAACTACAGTTGGTTGCGCTTTCGATATATTGCTTCATTTTAGCTGCTTGAAACCCACAGACCGCTTGAAAGATGTCTCGAAGCTTGTGTGGCTTCTCCCTTGACTTCATTGTAATCTACAATCATGTTAGAGGAAGACGGCATGCTTTAGTTTGATGAGGCCTAAACTGACACATAAGCTCCCAGAAGATGACAGCAACAAAGAGGCAGACACACAAAAAAGTATGCATTAAGTGATTTCATGAATAAAGCATCGACGCTCCCCCATTTCAAATACTTCAAAACAAATTAAAATGGTTGTGTGTCAAAGCATATGTCTAATTAGGGAAGTGTGTTTATGTGTGTGTGTGTGTGTGTATGTGTGCTGTGCTGGGGGCTAACAGAGAAAGCTAATGCAGTGGAAAATGTGTCTTAGCCGGGCCATGAAATAATGATGAGACACTGTGACTTAATCATGTTGACACACAGAGCTTTCTCTTCATCTAGCTCTATCTCTCTCTTTCTCTCTCTGTCATACAAAGGCATGCTCTCTCACCCTCTCCATCTACTTTCAGTCTTTCTTCCTTCACTTCTCTGATGAACTGTGACAGTGTCTGTCTTGCAGTGGCTCTTTCAATTCATGCTGATAACTTAATTAGTATTATATAGTTGATGATACTGAGGCAGCCTTTTAAACAAGGAAAGCAAATGTTGTTAGAGTGATTGAAGATAATATAATCATAAATATGTTGAAGTTTTCAACAATGTGGAACTCAAATTATATATGAAGAAGGCATACCATGTAGAAAATGGTTATACATCTGGTGTGGTATTTATTTATTTTATTTTATTTAGAAGAAACAGAGCAGAAACAGAACTTTGTCGTCATTTTTGCATGCGGTGCACCACCTTGTCTCGTGTCAGCTCATTTTGTAGTAAACAGATACTCCACTCGCTCTTACTCTCTGACAGAGTGGTGGCTCAAGGCTTTTTGTGTAGCTCCCGGCAGTCAAGAGACTTGTCATTTTGAGCAACCTGAGAGGCCTGGATTATTAAAAACCCACTTAACTGCTGTCACCGAACCAATCAGCACTGGAATCCTGATGATTATAACAGTCACTTCCATTAGACTTGTCAGCAGATGACTGTTGTGTCAATTCATTCATCTTTTCTCTCTCTCTCTCTCTCTCTGTTTAGGTGGCTGCACATTCGAGGAGTCATACAGCAGCTGTGGGTACAGCGTTTCTCTAGGAACCAATGGATTTACCTGGGAACAGGTCAACTCCTGGGAAAAACCCACCATGGACCCCGCCCTTCCTACAGGTAGGACATTATATATTCATATTGAGGTTTAGCTTGTCTTGCCAGAAAATACAACTAAATGAAAGGTATTTACTGTTTCTATGGTAAGCATTTGTTTTAAGACACCAACACTCACAGTTCTTAAATGTATAGATTCAAACATTATTTTTCAAACTAGCAGGCGGAATCTTTATTTTTTTATAAATCATGTCTTTCAGCATCAGGTGAAAAGGTTAACTTCTCTTCTTCTTCTTCACATCACCATCCCTCCCTCTGTCCATCTGAGTTGGCAGACTTGGTGGACAGATCGTGACATGACCCCAGCTGGGTCCCTCTCCACCTGTCAAACGCCAAATGTGCAATCAGACAGCCCGCATGTCCATCTCATCCTCTCACACAGTTCTGCCCTTTCTCTCTCTCTCGCCCACTGTCTCACTTTACCACACACACACGAGGCTCATCTCACACGTTCACACACACATCCGTTTCTTACGTCCTTCCTCCTGTAGCTTGAGTCACCTTTGTCTCCTTTCTCAGTTAACTTATTTGACTGTTTATCAGAGCCTGTATCAATAGTGCACCACAGCTTGAATTATGGCTCATGTAGATGGGATAAAGTTGCTATTATGCGTAAAATATTCCATAATAGCAAGCATGCATAGTGCATTTCTTGCCTTTTTTGTATGTCTTTTTGTTGTTTCACTGTCAATGCCCTCAAACAGAATGGGTCAGTGGTGTAATCAATTCTTCTGTAGCCAAGAGAAAACCCGATAGGAGCCCATCCATTAACTCCAGATACAGTAACAGGTGCCTGCTGTTGTTGACAGTTTTATCAGCTGGTTGTGTAAAGGAATGGATGGTTTTTTATCCCCCTTATATAGACTACTCATTACAACAGAGTACTAAGTAATCATTCATGTGCCCAACGATCACAAATGCCCCTTTTTTACTTCTCACTCTGTCATTTATTATCTCTGTGATGTCAATTATTGCTCCCATACATCATCATCATCTCTCATCACTTCCTTTCCCCATCATTGTCTCTGACATGTCAGTGATGGTGGAGAGAGAGAGAGAGAGGGAGTATGTATGTCTTATGTCAGTTATCTGTCTCATCTATGGTTGTGGGTGGTGGTTGTCAGCGGTGATAGCCATCATGGCCTATAAGGCCTTCTCATCATAGCCAACTTATCAACTGCACTCGGCCCTGACAGCTGCAGATCTGATAAGGCAGGACAAGAACAAATTGTCTGTCACTCTCTTTGTCTGTCTCTCCTGTTAGCAGTCAGTTTTCTCATTTTGTGAAGTCTGCTAATGCTAATACTGGACATCAGATGGCTCAATACACTATTACTGTCAAAAGACTTAGATAAGGGATATTTTAAATAGAAAGAGTAATTTTCTGCACAGTTTGAACCTCAAATATTTCAGGGTATTCAAATAATTTCAAGTCAAACTTAATGAGATTTTTTTTTCCCTTTTATGTGTTTGGACCTTAAACATGCTGTTTTTATGTGCCTTAAAACACACAGAGGGTTCACATAATATCCCGGTTGAGCATTTGCAAGTCACACATCTCCATAACAATCTTGAAAGTCCATGGATAGGTTAATTTTTTGCATTTTCTAGCCATTATATCTGACTGCCGTTTACTCTATTGGACAGCAAAGCCTTATGAACTCTGTTTTAAAAAAGTAATCTACGGTATCTTGAACTACTGTTGCTGTAACAGTCTGTGAGATGCACCCAGCACTTGTCAAGGATTTATCTCTTAGTTGTCTTAACAAATGCAAGCAAATCGAATTGCATCACACATCAGTAAGAGTCATTTTCAATAACAACCTTTAAACATACACCAAAAAAAAAATGTTAATCTGAATTTATCAGCAGTCACCCAGATCAAAGCAGGCAAGCATCTGAGGCTCTGATGCAATGTAAAGCTAATCCAACAAGCCACTCTGCTCATGTTCGTAACTGATCGATGTCCACTGACCAGCTGCTATACATCTGAAACACTAGAAGAAAATTAGTGTGCACTTTAGTTGTGGGAGGATCTTTCAGATGTTTAAAGTATGTTTAGAATAATTTCCCATTTAGGGGGGCTGTGAAGAGACATCTTTTCAGTAGCCATGTTATAATCTATAGTTGACCCTGATTTACTACAATGATAAGAACATTACTTATTGAAAAGCTGCCAGGTAAATGTAGTGGAGTGCCGAACACATTTTCCACAAAAATACTGCATAAAGTTTTAAGCTTCTTCAAAGATGAGGTTTCTGATGTTTTCCCTTCAGTCTGTGCACAACATGTAAATGCAGGCAGGGTCAAATAACCCTCTTGCTTTTGTCTCGTGGCCTCCATTATCGACACAGTTATCATATAATCCTCTTTCGCGCCTCACCTCCGTAATATTGATGCGGTTGATACGGTTGTCATAGAGCGTAACCCATACTTGACAGCTTGTAGATCTGACAAGATTGGATTGGCACCATCGCTCTGTCTCTCGCTCCCTCTACCTCCATTTAGACATCATTGTCATATAGTCCATATAGTCCTGACAGCTCATAGATCACTGGGTTAAGCATGATTGGATTAGAACTTCTTCTTTCATCATCTCTGTATTGACATGGTAATAATATAATCCACACCCCTGACAAACCCATAGATGTGACAGGTTTGGAGAATTGTTTTTCTCTCTCTGATCATCTACATATAGCAGAGTTCATGAATTTCATCACTCTGAAACAAGCTTCACTGTAAATATAGAAAAAATTAAAAAGGTAACATATTAGTTAATATAATGAATCTTGTCATTATGCATAGCACAATGATATTTCGTCATCTGTCTGCGAATGCTGATATATTTACACGCTCAGTAAAAAGTCCACAGGCAGTGGATTGCTCACCACATTTGAAAAGACTTCAGTCTGATGAAAGAAACCTCTGCATGCAGCCTCTGAGTGATCGAAAGCTGGGAATATATAAAGAATGTGTAGTTATTTAAGCCGATTGACGACTATTTTCTGACGACGACCACTGAAAACAGCCTAATCGTCACTATTCAGCTGCACTGATTCTCGAAACAACAGAATATGCACAATCTGGCCTCTGAGTGCCAGTTTACCCTTGACATGTTTAGTATTTAGTTAAACAAACAATCAGAAATGGACTCCAATTGTCAAGAGCAAATTGATTTGTCCCAACCCTAGTGTAGACTGCCAATAATCACTGATAGGTGTTTATTAGGTGAGGCTTTTCAAACGGCGTGTTCCCAACAGATGGCACCTACACCATGACTCCAAAACAATAAACCCTTTATCAGCCTAAAGTGGTCAATAAAGGGAGTTAGAGGTGGCTTTATTTATCAGGCCACAGAATAAACAGCTTAGTTTTTGCCTTCTAGATGTTTATTTGCAGTTATACAACAACAACAACACTGATAGGTGGCATTTTGATATTCTTGTATTAAACTTAATGTGGTATACAAAAATAACAATGATCATAAAAACCAAACAAAAACACTAAACAAAACACATTTTTCACAAAACTACAAATCGGCAAAAGAAAATAGGAGTTTTGGCTTTTTCTGAACACACTGTCTGGCCTTTACTCTCTCACACACACACACACACACACACACACTCATATCTCATAGCTCTTATTACCTTCAAACCCCAAGCTGAATGAGACAAACTCACACAAGCAGCAAACATCAAACATCAAAGCCGGTCGATGTTTTCAGCAGCCATCAACGCAGCCTCAATCTGAAACGTGAAAAATGATCAGAGACAGAGAGTGAAGGGGGAGTTAGAGTAAGGAAGGGAGGGAGGGAGGGAGGAAGGAAAAGCAACTCAAGGAGGGAGTGAATTTACAGAATGATAGAGAGCAGTGTATTAAGTGTACGTGAAAATCACCATCAGCATATGAAAACCAAGCTGTGTGACTGTCACAAAGATTCCCAGGTGACCATCTCTGTTGTAGAGAGAATAACAACACTCAACAAGATAAAAATAATAAAAAAAAGTTTAACAAAGGAGAAGGAAGAAAAATGACAGACATGCCAGACTAAGACAAAAACAGAGTGACTTTGGAGAAAGAGGATGGAGTAAAAGTGAGACAACGATTGGCAGGAGGCACAAGAAGACAGTGAAGAAGCCAGCAGAATACTAAGGAAGCCTTCGCACAACCATGTAAATGGAAGAAAGACACAAAAGAGAGTGACAAGGGCAGAGAGAGATGCACCCAGAGAGATATATGAAGGAAACAGAGACAACAAAAAGGGAGACAAACTGAGAGACTGACACAAAGACTTGAGTTTTGCTTAATGAGTCTCACTACTCCCAGTCTTCTTTGCTTCTTTGTTGCCGCTGTGTCTGAAAAGCATTTTCTCACACAGACAGTTGAGTAATGTCTCAGAAATGATCTTAAAAAAAGTTGAAGATTCTCATTATTTAGATGGATTTATTTATTTATCAGTTCCTTTCTTAAAGTGCATTGAGAGATTGAGAATAGATTTGAGTTTTAGACAGAAGCACTCATGCCAAACTGGAAAATTCCACTCGTTACAGCTGCAATGTACAGGCACTCAGAATACTACACATCTATACAGGTAAGGAACAATATGAAAAAAAATATATGTACAAAAAAGGAAAATAGAGGAATATAGAATATATACAAAATACAATGACCATGTGCATATTTTGACTAATCGTGTGCAAATGTTGCCTGTTACAACACAATCAGTCCAGTCCACAGACAGTCTTATGGATTGAAAACCAAACTTCTAGATGTTTTAAATAGTTACTTAAAATCAGATTGTTTGTATGAGATAGCATGAAGTCAAAGTTACACAATAGGACTGACATGTTTACTTTTTAGAGAACAAAACTACTTGGTTAGGTTTAAGAAAAGAAACTCTAAAACCAACTCCTCCATCATTTCCTTGTTAACATCAGAATATACAAGAATGTGATTTTATTATTAAGACAGCTGAGATATCCAGCTGCTGTCTCCAGGGAGTAAAAGACTTTCTGTAGGTCACCTAAAAACCCCCTATTGTTTAAATTTGGTTTGCTCCTGAACTAGATTTGAAATGTTTTTTTTTTCTTCTTTTTATAACTGTCACAGATAGACAAGCAAAGAGGTGAAGGAAAGAAGGGCTCAGGTGGAAGGGACTGAAACTTAATTCTCTCACACAGGAGGAGTAATCAAAGACGAACAGATATCCTTTGCTTTCATTTCTTGTCTGAGCTCTGCTCATCTCTTAAAGCTTATGTCACCTCAGTCTGATTCTTCCTTCATACTGAGCATGTGTGTTCTTCCTCCTGTTGTCTTCCTTCTGTTTGCAGCTACACTTATCATGTTCCTATGTGATTTCTTATTATTTGTCCTATATTTTCTGTGAATGTTTTACTTCTGTGTCCTGGAAAAGAGGCAGTGTTCATAAACAAACAAACAAACAAACAGAAAGTCTTAGCAACTATGGTTTGTTGTGTGTTTTTGATGCCACATAATGAGCAAAATTGTTCATTTGTGGTTGCTGAACAGTGACTGGCTGTCACTGGCTGTTGTGTGTGTGTGTCTCTCTCTCTGTGTGTGTGTGAATTAAACAGCACAGATGAAGATTTAATGATCCCTGAAGGGGAAGTGGGCTGTTGAAGCAGCTGAGATACAGAAGATGCAGATAAGATGAGCGTATAAAAAAAGATAACATGAGTGTAATTACACGAGGGGAAAACGGTCTATTAGAAACAACAGATAAAGATAAAAAAGCTCTCCACTGACAGGTTTACAGTTTATTAGTGTGAAATGCGTTAGGCTGAGTTTACAGCAAATGTGACATAATTTGGGAGAAAGTGCTAAAAATAACGTCAAAATAGAAGTTATTCACAAAGGAAACTGGATATTTTAATAAAGGTTAAATCTGTTGGATAAATGCTATGTTATAATAAATGAAAAGCCTACTGCACTAGCTGGCCACTACGGTTGTTCCCACAGTCCCATTGAGTTCCTTATGAAGGTCCTTATGGTACTATTGATGTTGTACAGCTCCAGGCATTCCAGGATTCATGTGTGCAGCATTGAGTCGTATGCTTTCTTGTAGTCAATCCAGGCGGTGCACAGGTTGGTCTGTCTGGTCTTTATCCACCAGTAGTTGGTGTTTTGCTCCCCTGGTGTCCTTACCCATTCCTTTCTGGGCCCTGCCCATGTATTGAGCCATGTGCTTACTCATTTTATGATGCCTGACAGGAGCTTCCATGTAGTGCTGAAGCAGGTTATTGGCCGGTAGTTGGATGGGACTGCTCCCTTTTGGGGATCCTTCAGGATCAGGACTGTCCTGCCCTCAGTTAGCCACTTTGGGTGAGTGAGTAAGATATATAAAATGCACTTATA
The DNA here is from genome assembly GCF_900634625.1 of Parambassis ranga. Lineage (NCBI taxonomy): Eukaryota > Metazoa > Chordata > Actinopteri > Ambassidae > Parambassis > Parambassis ranga. The sequence goes on along the minus strand of NC_041026.1, from coordinate 13,572,785 downwards.
TTTTAAAAATGTTGGCCTGAGCGTAGAGATATATTCATCAATGGGCTTTTGTATCTGAGGTCAACTTGCTATTTTCCCCATAAAATAGTGGAATTTATAGAGGTTGGGAATATGAATACTAGTGACTACTGCAGAGTAATTTGACATGGAAATGAAACTAACGACACTAAAGACTAAGCCTGGATGTTAGTGCCTTTCTCTATCCAGATTGAAAGGGCTTGACACACTCTCCAATGAGACATTGTGTGTACTATTTTCGGCGTATTTCACAGCTGGTATTTTGATTTCCGCCAAGGTCACTGAGACTCTTCCTGCACAGTTGAGCCTAAGCTGTGGGCTGAAAGATGTTTGCTTACTTGCTCGCACAGGTGTAGTCAGTCATTCCAGCTCACTGAAACCCAGCACTGAATGTAGAAGCAGCAGCAGAGCTATTCTGTTAATTATGTCACCAAAAATAATCTGACCAATGACAAAGAACAAAGGTGTGAACGGACCTGTCAGCTGGTTAGTCAGAGAGGTGTCAGTGAAGCGGAGCTCACTGTATTCACGCCTACGTGGTCCTGAGAAGAGGTCTAATCAGGTGTTGCACCTGTGTGTTGGAGGAACTGCAGGTGTGTGCGGGATGCAAAAGATGGCAAACACTCAGATGATTTCCGTCAAACATGACAAAACTGCATCGGAGCGGTGATGAGTAGCTGCTTGGGACGTGCCAGTCACATCCTAATGGATCATTTTCCTCAATGTATGCAGCTTTCTCTTTCTTCACTTTACTTTTCACTGTTCCTGCAGTTGTAGAAATGCCCTCTGTCCTTTGGCACTTTGCAGGCTTGTTTAAAAAAAAGAAAAGAAAAGTTTGAGCAAAATAGAATATAGTGTTTGTTTTTTTTCCTTTGAGTTTTTAGGTGATTTAAAGAAAGCTAGCCAGAGCTCTGCTAACAATGCCAGAGGTATGTGTGTGAGTTGATGCCGGTGCTGTTCCCGGTCATTTGTGGTATTGATGTTTGCACTGGCTGTCAATCCAGGACCCAAATGGTGCAGCACAAAACCTTGCAGCAATGCCTTTTGCTTTTTTTCCCTCCTCCTTTCATTTTTTCCTCTTCATTCTCCCTCTCTCCCTGCACCTTCATTCTCCCAGACATTCATTCCTCTCGAGGCATCTTTGCCCTAAATTTGCCCCTCTCCATTTCTTTCCCCCCTTTTTTTTAACAACTTGACAGAAAAGTATATTTGAACAACAGTGAATGTCTCAAGCTGTATTTTCCCAGTGTTGGCGTCTGCTTGTCAGCGCTGCCCCCCCCTTTTTTTTTCTTCATGAGGGTAAAAAAACAAATCAGTTCTAATCAGAGAGTGTCTCACCATCTAGTTGTGACACATATTTAACACACATTTGTGGCCTGTCACAAACTGAAACACACACACTCCTCATGCCTTGTTTAAACTGCCATCAGTAGTAAGCCTCTGAATTATAGAGTGTGTGTGTGTATGTGTGTGTCGTCAAGTGGTTACTGATGGGTACAGAGGTTAAATATCCCGTCCACTTTTTGGTTGCTAGCGGTGATTTGAGTGCCCTTGTCGAAGCCTGCTTGATTGCATTTGTGATTTGTGGGCGGGCAGGAAGCAGCGAGGTAACAGAAGTGATAAATCGTGCAAAAGGAATACTAGCGCATTGACAGGGTGACAGAGAGATGCAGTGTAAATACCTATTCTTATTATATATTATATCTATTGCTTTGCAAGTGTTTAGACTACACTCTGCCCCGACCATATATGTCTTGAATATGTTAGCTAAAAGGGATGTAAATGCAGGTGTCTGGTAGAAGCCCTGCTGACTTTCAGTTTAGCTGAATTAATGTGTTTTGTACAGTTGGTGAATACACTGTTATCCTGTGTGCCAAAGTGGTCCAATTAGTCTGAATGGCAGCATTGGATCTTTAGTCAGTCAGAGGTTCAGATGAGACTGAATTCAAAGGGGGTGATCGGGGGAAATTACGACCCTCTTCATCATAAGAAAGTGGATGTAGTGAATCTTTACCACTCACATCTATCATTTTGTATAGGAAACATGGTTGTGATCATCAGCTGTGTACATATTTAGCCTTTTGTCTTGTACTTGGTGTACATATGTCTTGACTGTAAGAACCAAATCCAACATTTTCTTTAACATCCTTAGCAAGTTCTAAAGGACCTCACCTTTAGTGTAACTGTATTCTTCAGCCAACTTCCCCTGGATAAAGTGTGTGTGTGTGTTAAAAAAAAGAGAGAATTTAAAAAAAAATTTAAACAGCTTTCCTTTTAAAATAAGTAAGGGTCATTTTGAAACCGGGTCCCTCTGAAATGTCACTCTGAGAGCTGTATAGAGCTGTCAGTCTCTCTTTCAGAGTGAAGCCATTATAGCAGTGTTATATATCCACAGATAGAGGGTTGGATGAAGATAGATGGATTACCTGACTGGTAAAATCCCTTTGTATCTCCTGCCAGAGCAGATAGAGCCATCAGTGACAGACGCAGAAATAGCACCAGGAGATAAGAGGGGATGGGATGAAGGAAAGGAAAAGAGGCAGGAAGATGAGTGAGTGATGGAGAGAGTCAACGGGGGAAGTGAATAAGTAGTTGGCTTTATTTTGGCTGATATTCCTAAGGAAGAACGCGCACCAGGAAAGTAAGAAATTGAAACATTTTACTGCCATTAGGCAAACTACTGTGATGTTAGGAGATGGCTTACAGTGAAGGAAATCAGAAATTGAAATAGATAAAAGTGTCAGCCTTCAGATTGGCTTCTGGTTCTTTGACCATTTGCCAATCATACCCTGACTCTTCACTGTGGAGAGTCAGTGCTCATGTAGTCATGCAGGCTTCTAGCATGCAACACATAGACACACAGATCCTAGACATTTGCACGCCATTAGGAGTGCAGAACTTTAAAGAAATGTCCCATGTGATCAAGCCACAGTGTTGATTAAACCTTTCAGCACCAGATACGTCTTCCCCAGTGCTGTCTTACGCCAACAACACCCATATTGTCACATGTTGGTCACATGGTCAGCATCATATATTTGATGCCTAAGGGAGACTGTTTGCATCCCAGATTTGACACCTGGGTTACCATGGCTACAGGTCGTGCCCCCTACTAATGGAGATTGTCATGTTGGAAGAAGAGTCCATCAGAATCTGAATCATAGTGAACACAGTGAACGTTAGCGAGCTAGCTAGAACTTTTCTGACATTTAACAAAATAGTTAACTGCTACAATGCACAATGAATTGTTACTCAGCATTTTCTTGGTTGCCTGGTTAGCTTAGACAGCTAGCTTAGCTCTTCTTTGTCCAAACAAACCAACATTAATGTGTGTATGTATGAGTTCAAATAATCTTTAAAACAGCATCACTCCATAACACACACACACACACACCAAATGTATCTGTCTGTTTCTTTTTTCTCTTTTTTCTTTCTGTGTTTAAAGAACCAAGCAAACAGCAGATTGAAAAACACACATACTCAACACACACAAACTTACCTACACACATGCCCACACACACACACACACACAATTTATCAGAGGGAGCAATAAATGCCTATTTTTTAAGACCAAGCCACCATATAAAAGCCTTGGATCACAGAAGTAATGGGTCCCTGTAGGCCAGTGATAACTCTGTGTTTATATGTGAGTGTGTGTGTGTGAGAGAGAGACAAAAGGATAGGTAGCAAGAGAGAGGAGAGAGAGACAGAAGCAAGCTGAATGGAACAAACACCGAAAGGCAATAATGTCTAAAAATGACAGACAACGTGGAAGAAAAGGAGGTGATAACTATGAGGACACAGAAACACACACACACAGGGCAAAGCACAGACATCATTGACAGCCTCTGTTTCATTTTCCATCCCTGCCAGCTCCATCCAAACTGAACCCCTGATGTGTTTCTTTCTTCATTTGCAGTTAGTGGTTAGATTACGTACCCTACACCCAACTGTGTTCTCCACATTACTGTGTGTGTGTGTCAGAGATTTTGAATGTGCCTTTCAATGTGTGTCATAATGTGTGTGCCTACCTGTGTGTGTGTGTAACTTTACAAGGCATGTGAGGTTATAAAAATAGGCATAATATTCCCAGAGTGATTTTCTCCTTTAGGCGAATGGAAAGGAAATAAGCTCTTATGGGAAAATTGGTGTACATGTCTCAAGCAGCATACGCAGAAAGAAAACCATTATCTCACCTCGAACATAATTTCTATGTTCAGGAGCCATGGAGGCTGACACATTCTGAAACAACTCCAGCCAACTTTAAGGCAGCAACCTCAGCTCACCTTCTGAAGTGAAAGCTGGAGAAGCTTTTACCAAGTTGCATCATTTCACACTTTGTTTTTGAAGTGGGAAATTCTTCTCTTATTTAAGACTCATTTCTAAATGTCATTTTTATAGTTTTATCTGTCTATTTAAGGCCAAGATGTACAATTATTTGACGTTTTACCGAGCTCAACATGCCCCCAATCAAACGAACAGAAAACAGACGAACAATCAAACAAAAAAAAACTTGGTACTCAGGTAAAAATTTACTCAGGTATGTACCAAAGAATCCTCACATATTCCAATTTCAAAATGACATATGTGTTTGTTTGGGTGAAATAGTATGAAGACTAAATATGTAGAGAGACTGTTCATCTAAAAAACTGGCATTTCTTTCCAGTTTAGGCTTCAGTGTTTGGTTAGATTGTGGGCACACACAGTGTCTTTCTTTTTTTTCTGTCTTTCATATTTTGCATGGGTGTTTGTGCAGTCATTTCTGTCTGACATCCCATAGCTTACAGCTCAGGTTAGCTGTAAAGTCCTGTACATACAACTGGGCAACAAGTGTTCAGCAGACACTGGTTATGTAGTGCTAATGCTGTAAACAAAGAGTTCTTACATTCTATTAGCCAGCTGTTTAATTAACAAGTGGACCGCTGACACTGATCACACCGCGCACTCTAAGCTAGGTCACGGCCATTGACAGTAAAAACTATGGACAGAGCTTCCGTGACTTCACCCGTTTGTTTCTGAAGAGCCGTTTTGAGGCTCGGTGGGAGGCTCCGGGACGTGATGACTGCCGCCATGTTGGCAGCGTCACGTCCGCCAAAACTCCAAATATGGACAGAGAGGGGGAGCACGAGTGGGGTTTAGGGGGGCGGGCGATCGTGGAAGCAGGAAACTCACGCTGTGATACCTCAACTGTCTGTCACTCAAGCAACAACGCCCATAATTATGCATAATTTTAAGTCCGAATACAATTTAAACGAGTGAGTTGTAAAAAAAAATCCCCCCCCCCCCCCCATACAATACAATTGACACTAGAAGAAAACCTATCATCTGAGACCAGAGTGGTTTTTTTGTACCAGGCTGTAAACAGCCTGTTCTTCTCTGCTGCGAAGTCGGCCGTTTTAACATGGGAGTCTATGGGAAATAATGGCTTTTGGAGCCAGCCCCCAGCAGTTGCGGCGTGAATTACAAGTTTTGACACTTCCGCATGGGCTTCAACTTTGAGCCCCGAAGGTTGCTGCTTGGTCACGGCCAGTAGTGCTGCTTGGGCTCACTAGTCTGCTAAGGTAGCTATATTAAGTAATTGTAACTGGCAAAAATAACCTAATCAAAATGATGTAATGCTCGTGGGCGTTGCAGTGTCCTAGTATCTCTCTCTCAGAGTTAAATCTATACATGCTTGTCCCATCAGAAACAAGCTTCTGTGACAATTTCTGGACTACCTTATTGATGAGTTAACCCTGACGAGGATCTATTAAATGCAGTTTGGAGATCCATAGGATGGTGCACAGCTATGTGACATCTACTGTTGTTTTTGCTGTTGTGCACAGACTGAACATCGGTTAGTAAGTGAGCATTGCTCAGGTAATATTGCAAGCAGATGTTTTTCTTTTCCCTTTCCCCCTAAAAACCATGTTTTTTTGAGATTCAAGGCAGGACTTGACCTAAAGAAACCTCTGGAACTGTATTTCAAAAGTAAAGTTTGTGATTCTGTGTATTCTGAATATGCAGCCTGAATTTCAAAGACTCTCTTCAATTTGCAAACTTTTGAGACTGTGTTAATGAAGGGACTTTTAAACATATGATTAAAAATAGATAGAGAAATGCTTGCCAAGTGCAGCTTCATTCCACCATGCTGTCTATTATGAAAGGCAACTGGTGCATGAAACTCCTGTCAATACTTCAAAAACACAGATTGTTCTATTAATAACATGCCTCTGCTCTGAATGCAGATGTTCGAGAACTTTGTAAAATCACAGCTTAGCACATACTGACTGAAATAATTCTGTATATGTGAGAAAGAGGTCAAGAACACAGTGACCCAAATCTTAATTAATGGTATGTACGCATAGTGAGACAGTGAGATTTACTTTATTGGTCTTGCAAGGAAAATTGTTATATTGTTATATATAATAGGATTGGATATCGGACAATAAAACTTTAATCATCTGATCCGATTTATTGCCTTCAACTATCATGTCAATGGTCTGTGGATCTCTCTTTCATCCAGGTCATATGCATTGCCAGGAGTTTAAATCTAGGCAACTGGTCCCCTGAAACTTTCAAGAAACAGAATCAGAACAGAATCCTTGAGTCCAATATCGTGTAAACATTTAGCTTAACTCAGAGGGCCACGTGAGTGTGTAGGAATCCATACACATATATTATTTAACACCTGTTTAAAAGACTAGAAAAAGGTATCGGATTGGAATTGGTATTGGCATCGAACATGAAAAACTGGTATCGTGCCATCCCTAGTGTGAACACACACAGAAGCTCACTAACAGGCACCTAGACATGAGCAAAAGCAAATATATGTAGGCAACCATTAAACTGGCATGGGTAAAAGTGGGAATGAAACACAGTGATGACCTGGGGCAGGACGGGGCAGAAAACATGAAATTTTCATGACAGGTTTTAAACACAGGCGTCTGTAATGGAAAGAAAGATGGGAGGTTATAAATACAGTCAAGCATTCAGGGTTCATTTCCACCTATGGGCTCATTGAAACAGCCTTAATAAAAGTGTAATAACGCCCATAGCTATTATGATTTTGGTAGTACATGTCCATCTGTCAACCTCATGAACCAGATATTTTAGAAATGCCTTGATGGAAATTCTCATCAAACTCTCCAGCCTTGGACTAAAGGATGAAATGATTATAATTAGGTGGTGAAAGGTCATAATTATGCTAATTCACCCCCTCTTCACCCCCGCCCGCTTTATTGATTTGGTGAACATTTATCTTCAAGTGATTGCACCATGTGAAAACGTCCTTGATTCACCAGAATCATGTATAACTTCCATTAAGCTATTACTCATGGTACATTATATAACATTTTCCTTTAGTCTTCGCATTGGTGTTTCAGCCTGTCCTCACCAGGACATAGAACAATATTTATGTCCTTCAAGATGAAACGTTTGTCTTCAGGCAGAAATTTGTCTGATGGCAGCTACTGAAAGGTGTGAGAGGTGTGTTTGAAACTGAAATTTCAAACACACCTCTTTTAGTATGTTGCTCACACACACTATCACACATGTAGTACGATGGCACAAAACCTTACAATAAACAGTGTAGATGAATTCCAGTTAAAAAACATAAAAGCCAACAAATAACGATATTCATTGGAGACTTAAACGAGCTCCAGGTAATGGTCGCAATGGGGTGGAAGAGGAGCAGCAGTCATGACATTTGCGAAGGTCATGGTGGACAGACGTTACACAGACAGCATTTCTTTGAATTGTTTTGCACTCAGATTGCCTCATTCATCACGCTGATCACCCAGAGCTCCAATCATTATTTATTCTGCAAATGCATTTACTTTGCTGTTTACTGTATCACTTCAAAACATTTTCTACTCTGAGCAAATGTAATTTAGTGTTCCCTTTTTGCCTTTGTAATTAGATATGTCAAATTTGCATGAGAATACATAGATGGAAATCCCACCGTGTGTCTCCCTCTTTCTTCTTTCTTCTTTGGCTTTGTCTACTTCCATACCTGCTCCCGCCACCACAACCGCTCCCCCGCCACCCACCACCGTCTCTCTCAGCTTGACTTCTCAAATGAGGCAAATAACCAAGATGGGAAATGTGTGGAAATGCAGAAGTCATTAAAAAGCCAATTACCCACAGGTTCGGTGCAACAGGGAGGCAGGGAGGAGATCAGGGAATAGCAGAGAGCAATCGTAAACCCAGTGATATATGGAAACCAAATGGCTGTGTGTGTAACTGTGTGTGTGTGTGTGTTGCTGGGGTTTCCATTTTGTGAGTGGGCTCTTCAAATTTTGAGTGTGTTTTATCTCATTTGTGCACATGTGAAATCATGTGTACAGGCCTGCTAAAATGCAGGCGTGTCCTTCTGCTTCTGGATCAGCGTTTAAGTGCGTTTGCCCTAAAATGTGTGTGCATGTTTTTTTGTGTGTGTTTGTAAATTAATGTCCCAATGAGATATGGATGTTTAATTCCATGTGTCATAAATCTGTGTTGCAAGAAACAATATTAAACTTTATTACCATTTTTCACGTTCACTTAACGCTGCCGGGGAGTCATCTATCACTGAGTAAACACACACACACACACACTCAAACTCAATTACGCTTGGAAAGACAGTGTGGTCACACACGTAGTGTAAACATTACATACATGTGGATTAACACTGTGACGTCACACCCACCCTGAAAAACACCATATGGCTGCATTTGATTGGCTGTAACAAGGATTTTAGACATAGCGAAACATCAATTATGCAAAAAAATTTGATCTGAATTCTCCTCGATTTTTCTGTAGATCTGTTGATCAGTCATGATACTTGATACTAGCAGCATCCACGTCACCCTTGAAGTTTTTGGCACATAACTGGTTACATTTTTATGGATACAAAAATACATCAAATGTAACATAATAGAAAGAAACTGAACTTCATATATTGTAGTCATAAAGTTTGACTGATTTTTGACCACCTTGAGCACCCATACCGTAATGCCTTGTATAGATGCACATCTAAAATCCTAACATCGCTGGATTACCTGAGCTTTTGCTCACAGGCAGTGTTCAGTGACCAAAGGTGACTGTGACAACAATGTGCAAAAAATGACCTCACTGTCTGCCCTTTCCTCTTTAGCCATGCTAAATTTTTATTATTTTACTCCATACACACTCGCATGTACACACACACACACACACAAACACACACACACACACACACACACACACACACACACACACACACACACCATTATCCACTGATAATTATTTCTGCACTCAGGAGACACAGAGAAAGATCACATAATTACACCCATCTCTCTCACACACACACACACATATCATACTTATACACCACATACACCTCAGATCCACACACACTAGGCTGAGCAATGCAAACGCCCTCTGGGGTCGCCTTCATAAAAGGGGAAATACCACTGAACTTCAGCTGTTTTATGAAACTTTTATGAAAAGGCCAAATTGAGTTTTGGCTGTGAGCTGAATGAAAACTACTTTGGTGAATGTAACTGTGCTGTAAAGTGATTTGGTGCTGGGACTCAGCTTGTCTGCTGTGTTGGAGTACAATATTTCTTTCCTGTCCTGTTCTCTTTTCATTTACACCCTTTATTTTTTATCCATTTTATGTTTGTTTGAGACATTTCTTCACCTCACTGGATGGATGAACACCTGGGGGAAAGCGACCTCCCATCCATTGTCTCTAGTGTCAGTGATCACATGCTTAGTCTTCGATCTTCTATAGGTCATCCCACCCATGGCCTGGACAGCATGGGCTTTTTGGATTTAGTGTTCCCATGGGTCAAATCTAGCACAGGGATTTACTGTACAGGTTGGTGTGTCCTTAGCTGTGTATGTGTGTGTGTGTGACTTGTAGGTGCAATATTGATTACCTATCCATGTGAAAACGGAGAGGTTGTCCCTAAAGGGCTGATCAATAATGCCAATCGTACTGTCCTCCACCTCATTAGGAAAGGATTATAGTGGCTCCTCTTTGGCCTGCAGGCGCATGTATGTGTGTTCCCTCACCCATTCCATTCTTATTTAACAGAGGAAAACCCAATGAACTGCCTAAACAGTCAAGTGTGTGGGTATTGTATTCACTTGTAGGAGGTGTGTGTGGGTGTGTGCACATTCACACCCTAAAAGATAAAATGGCTTCCAAACCTCCTCATAACTGTTACATGTCACCATGTGATATGGATCTTTTTGTTGCAGATTATGATCATATTGGACATTTTTAGAAGGAAATTAACTAAATTTGTAGGCACAGATTGATGTACCTACTTCAGAGACTAATCACCGATGTGTATCAACACATTCCTCTATCTGATCCAGATAGATTCATGATCAGTAACTCATTTATCACACACAAAATTTCAATGCCTTATACATTGCTCACATTGCTTATCACCCTCACTAGGTATAATATAAAAGATATATCACATTTATAAAAGAGTTTCTGTTTTTAACAAAACAATTTGCCGTAATCGTTCCATTTACATCTCTTCGTGAAGTTAGTGTCTGACATTGTCCTGTCAATGTGTTGCAAAAGCTTTTGTGTGAAATGTTTGTGACAGCGACTCTACCAGCTATCCCCACCCAACACCAGGCAGCTCTGCCCTGCTCGCTGGCTAAGTACGCATGACTCTTAATGTTTTTGGCCTCAAAATCCCATGAATGTGTGATTACTCTGCAGTGTCCTCTGCTTGTATGTAGCCCAAAAAGTTCAGTATTAAACTATTGTAGCTTGTGAGTCAGCCGGTTGATGCGTCTTAAATCACTTTTGTAGGTAAATGACCTGGGATCTGTGTAAACCAAGCTGGTTTAAAATCGTCAAAGTATCGCTTTAATGTATTAAAGGTTGCTTATTAACAATTGTAAAATGCAAAAATAAAATGAGTCTGGATCACAGGAAAATCTTCATACAACTGGATATTTTCCAGTAATACATAAGACTGTAAAGTAACTTTTCTATTCACATTGTGAAGATAGGCATCTAGCATGTGTTCCTGTGTTTGTGAATGGACCTGCAATCTGTCAAAACTGCACTTCATAAAAGAAAAAGTCGCACTACAGCACCTTCTGATCGCTGCAATAAGAAGCTTTTTAAAGACACAGGCAGGAACTGTAGGCGAATGAGAGAGGATGACAGCAGTAAGATGTAATAGAAAAAAGAGTCACAGTCACAGAGCTGCCTGATAGACGTTTCCAGGCCACATGTGGACATACACTGTCTCACCACGCCATCATATCAGGTCTCTCAGTCGAAATCACAAATGTACAGATGCTGAAAGAACAGCAAAGGATCTCTTGCTCAGAACTCATAGCACATCTTAATACAAAAGAAGACAGACACAAAATGCCCGATAAGAAGAATGAAAAAGAGATTTAAGAGCTACACAGGGGAAAAAAAAAATGTGCTTTGAGCGGAGACCCCAGGGAACTATTTGAGCACATCGCACTTTGTGAACATCTTGCATTGACGTGGTGTTTTAACAGCAAATCTGGGGATGTATTTGATCTGTTAAAGAGCGATTTGATCTGCGATTCTTTCTGCTTTGTTGTCATTGTGATGTCTCAACGTCAAAAGGCCATTGCTCTGTGAGAAAGTTGGTTATGGAGATTATATAGTTAGAAAGTTCTTCTTGTTATACTTATGGGTTTTTGTTGTTGTTGGCCACTCTGAACCTTTACCAAGCTGATGTTTTGATCAACCCTTCAAGCTCACCTTCTCTCTTTCAGACAAAGTTGCCCATATTTGCTTTGTCATTGTGATTTTTTACCTTTTATTTGGCTCCTAAACTTCCTTTCACCACCAGGTATTGGCAAAGTGTCAACATTTGGCTTTTGTGTTTTGTACAAATGAAGAGAGCCAGCCAACCGCAATGTAAACCAATGTAAAAGCATTATGGAAGCTATTTACGAGGTTTGTGAAGAGTGACAAAATCCCCCAGGCGCACGCAGACAAATACACAGACACACACACACACACGTTCAGACACACCACCTGCTCCATTTGCTGTAATAGGAGTAAATGAATTAGATTTTGATGCTTTAAAAGCTTTTTCTTTCGGCTCATATTGAAAGTAAATTTCACTCTAATGGTGAGGTGTCTGTGTTTACAAGCTGCTGATGATAGAGAGAGACTGGAAGGAGAGAAAGTATTAAAGGAGGAGAGAGAGCGAGAGAGAGGACAGCAGGGAGGAAGAAGGATGGATCATAAATGGATTTGGAAAAAAAAATGAATAAAGGAGGAAGAGGAGGAGGAGGTGTGGGGGATCAAACAGAATTAGGAAGGTAGGGTTGAAACACACAGATGAATGAGATGTTTGCATTTATGGTTTGGTCCATTGACCCGATAATGGCACTTCAATTATTGATTTGCCACTTATCAGATTACTGTGAGTTTAATGAGCGATGAGGTCACACAGAGAGGGGAAGAAAGAAACAAACATTATTATACTTCTGCTTAGATTGTAGTGCATCTGTGGTGAATTGAGAGCTCTTAAAAAAGAAAGATATTAAAATATTTGTTTTCAATGAAGGGAAGGTTTGATATGTGTAGTTTCCATGTAGTGGGCTGATGATTGGTGATGTAGCAAGTAGGGGTGGGACGGTTTAGGAAAAAAATCTAACAGTACACGTGCTTCAGTTCGGGGCGTGTGTTCTGTTCGGTTCTGGACATGCGCATCAAGTAATACAGGGAGGCGTTTTTACCACAGCATATAGACGAGTGTTGGCAACTTGGCGTCTCTCTCGCTACATTTGGCGGCTTTTCAAAACTTTTTTTTTTTTACTACAACTACTACAACTAGTGACTCTCTCTGGTGACTTTTGGAGACTGACGTAAAATCATTCTACAGTCAGGCTACTGTCCTCGACAAGCAGCGACCGTGAGCTCCTCCCCCGCCTCAACGCATTCACAGCTGGTCACTCACACTGTAGCTTCACGCAGCAGTTTCAGCTGCAGGCAGAGCAGAGACCCACACCACTCACTCCAACTGTGGGCAAAAGCTGCCTCAGGTCCCATCATGGTTTACAGAGCGGGATGTAAATAGCATATATATTATTGGCAAAAATAAAATAAACACACGGACATCAGTAACGTTAGCTTAACCTAGTGTAGTCATGGAGTTCAGTCTATCCAACTAGCATGTAATGAGCAATGGTGGACAAAGCAACACACGTTCTGTTTTTTTAATGTTGCTTTCAGTGCCACCAAGCTGTTGATAGGTGGTGACCAGTTCTACTAAAACAAAAAATTAGTTGTATTCCTCAAAGACGCAACACCACTGCAGTTAGGCTATCACTGTTTCTATTGTTGCGTCTTCTATTAAAGTATATGACCCCCAGGTATGTTGTAAATGTATTCTATTTTCTGATGTGATGCGTTGTACTTGACCAAGCCCTAGTGATGTTAGGTGTGCAACTTCCACAGTTGAAAAAATGGAGGGGATATCCACAGCTGCAGTTCATCAAATGGCCACTTGAGGCTGACTCCAAAAGTGAGTCTATCCCCATAGACATCTATGTTAAAAGGACAGAGACATGCACTGCTGAAATGACAGTGCTGGAGTCAGTTCACTAAGCTTCAACACACTTGTTGTGTGTGTGTGTGTGTGTGTGTATACTGGAGCAGTGTCTGTATCTAAGCCTGAACTGCATGACCTGAAAAAACTGCACAAATACACAAGAGGCAAAACTCAAAGAGTGAAAAGGGAGAATCAGGACAAGCAGAAAACAATTAAAAACCAACCTACTTGGCATAAGTGTGTGTGTGTTGCACCTGTATATAATGTTATATCCTCTGCATCTTTGATCAAATGGAATTCATGCATATTTGTGTGTGATGATGATGATGCAGGGCCATTACCCAATTAGGACACGAAACATATGGGTTCCAGTGCTCTCTCTCTCTCTCTCTCTCTGTGTGTGTGTGTGTGAGAGAGACACCTCAGGGGGAATTGGGGTGTACTAAATGGGCTGAGGCCCAATGTGATATTTGTGTCTGACTCTGATGTTTCCTTTAGCTGTGTATTCTATAACAGTGGTGATGACAATGATTAAGATGAAGTCATTTTACCCAACAACATTGGGTTTGTCATCCACCATGGGTCACATCTGCACCAAGGCTGCTGCTCCTTTCACACTTCTTTCCTTCTTTCCCATTTGCTTTATGTCACTCTTCCATGTAAAGAACCCAAATATGTCCACTGATCTTGAATAGAAAGGTAGTGTGTGTGTATCACACTCTCTGCTATTCATAACTGTCTCTCTGCTAATATATAGAGCAGGACTCTCACCCTCTTGCCTCCTTATTTAGTAGACTTTAGCATACTCTTTTAGAAATGATTGATTGATTGTTTAATCTTCAGTTTTATTATGTAGGCGTGTCATGCAGTAGAATGTGTTGAAGTGCTTCATTTTTACCTTGATCCATACATTTACATTACTGTAATTGTAACTATACGCTCTTTTCACTGATAGATATTAATTTAGCCTTTGCTTTAAATTTCCGGATTACAGTGTTTTACACTCTACTGGCAATTAGAGGTCCAACCAGGAGATATCTCTGCTTCCAAGACACATAGGGTACCTGAATCAGGCAGGGAATTACACTACTATCAAAATGTCATTGTTTGCTAATACTACATGTAGGTGTTAAATCCCACTGTTGTCATTGTGAGTGATAGCAGCAACAAGGCTTTGCTCAAAGGCTCCTCAGCAGCTGAAAGATGGAGTTGAGTCTCCTACTACTCTTTGGTGTTCATGGCTTTGAGAAAATAAAAGCAAAAAACTCTCTATAGGAAAAAAAAAAGCCCAGCAGGAGTGTGTGCTGGAACGGTTGTTACGCAGAGTTGACCCAGTTATTTTGATGTAAGTGTGTGTGTGCTGACACGGCAGACAGATTCATCAGTTTTTCTCACGTTAACAGATTGCTCCTCTCTGACCTCACAGCTGGGAAACAACGTGTGAAATGATGGGTGTGTGCGTTTGTTATTGTGTGTGAGTGCGAGACGACGTGCGACTGAATGAAAGCATGTTTGTCCAAGTGTTAGTGATGTTGTATGAAAATGTGATAGTATGTGTCAGGGGCAGCCATTTTGTCTACAGTGTGTGTGGCTTACGTTTCATTATAATGACATATGTGTGCATATTTTTGTGTCTGTTCTAACACCTCAGCTTGTTCCACAGCAACAGTTGTCACTGTGAGACAGATCCCTGTGTGTCAGTTTGACTCAAGTCAACTTTATTTAAAAACAAAAAAAAGAGCAGGGGAATAAAGCATTATATTTTTGTAGAATTGGAAAGTGAAGGATGCATGTGTGTGTGTGTGTGAGAATAAGAAAATGTAATCAGGCCCAGTTCACTAGGAAAGGAAAGATCTGGTCTGAAAACCAGGCTAGATTACTTCCACACACACACACACATGCACAAAGCCGGCATAGACATATAAACCATCATTTGACTCCAGTAATAAGACACTCTCCTCATCTGCCAGAGAGTCCACAGTAATATACCTTTAACAATATCTATACACCCAGTCACACACATATCACACTCACACATTGCAGGTGTGGATTAGTTTCATTTAGACAAGGTAAAAGTGATAGATCTCTTTCAGCCACCTGTGCATGCTTGTGCATGTGGGTGCACGCACAAGATGGAGTTAGTGAGATGGCGTCACGGTTGGATCTTGCATTATGGCTGCGGTAGTCCAGTTTATTATTGCATCCCACAACAATCTCGCACAACAAAATACACTGATTTCAACTAAAGCTGAGTGACTGCGTTTGCTATGCTTGTGAGAACATATCACAAATTTATGTGGATATTTTATGAATATTTTACATTCATCAAAAACACAAAAATTTACTGACAGTGCTGTACAAAATCATTGATAAAAAAATCAATTGTTCATTTTAAAAATGATAAAATATTGCAAAAATGACTCATCATCAGCTTTATGTGACAAAGACATTAAAAGCTAACGCAGAATATAAAATCATAATATTTTCCTCCGCTGCTGCTGTCACAATTTCTCTCATTCCACATTAATTCAGTGCACTTTAACGCTTATGCAGTAGTGCGAAGAAGCAGACATAGACACTGTTAGAAGCTCACAGTCACACCTGCCTGATTCAGTGTCTCTCCTTTTTCTTGCCAAATAGTCTCTCCGTTGCTTCTAACTCTCAGGCCAGCTAATGGCAGTCAGCCAAATGGAGTCGGCCAACCCATAAAAGCTCCATCCTGTGCAATAAAGCAGAGACTAAAACACACTTAAACCACAAGTTGACAGAGAAAATGTGTTTTACGTCTTGGTTCAGAAACCCCAGGGTGTGAATACATTAAGACAATGATAGAACACTGTGAAGAATTAAAGTACTTAAGGTGTTTTTTTGTCGGCACAAAACTAGCCGACCGTTTTGAAGCACTCTAGTATTTAGCATAGTTAACAAACTGCAGCATACTGTATCAATCAGAGAGAAAAGTTACAAAGAAATATGCATCAGCAGGAACACTTTTACCTGTGCAGCAGGAGAAGTGCTGGCATAGATGTTTTGCAACCTGCTCATTAACAGGGCTATATAAAGAGAAGACTTCACCCAGCACAGTATAATATAGGACATTACTGCTTACTAGAATAAAATGGGCCAATGTAATAGAACAATTTGTCCGACTCGGTCCATTCATTGGAGAAAAAAAAAAAATCATGTGATATGATTGACATCTTACCCACGTCCTTCATTGATCTGTCTCTGTAGGTTCGTTCATGGTGGTGAACGCTTCAGGCCGGGCGTCGGGGCAGAAGGCTCACCTGTACATGCCCACCCTGAAGGAGAATGACACCCATTGCATCGACTTCCTCTACTCTCTTTCCAGCCGGGATGGGGCCAGCCCAGGCACGCTCAACGTCTATGTGAAGGTAGGTGTTTGTGTGTCTGTGTGTGTGTGACAGGGAGGGATAGATAAAGGAGCTGATAGACTGAACAGGTGAAGAAACAAACAGATCTCTGTTCTCTGTCAAGAAGAATGAAGTTAGCCTGCAGGCACTGAGTATTTATGTAGGTGTGTGTTTGTGTCAAAGAATGACTGATAGGTAGGTAAACAGACAGGCATCATCTATTCACTTTTATGAGGGATCAAGCCAGTCCTTGTATGCTGCATTCTTCAGTAGGTTGTGTAGATTTTTTTTTTTTAGATGGACCAGCCTATTATATAACATGCAGTGGTGATACACACAAAAGCTGATTAAGATGAATCTGCCAATATCAGAAATATAATTAGTACTTGTCTGGTAAATATTTAGCATCTTTCATTTATGTTTTTATATAACCTCTGTCAGTGGCTTTTTACCACTCAGGGGGCGTCACGTAGTATGTGCATACCTGCACTGTCTGCACCACTTGTAGCACTGTACTTATTACTGTGAACCTGAAGAAAGGCTAACTTAAGAAATTAACCATCCATCTGTCAGTATATTGTACAGATATTAAGAATAGCAGATGATGTATATACATTTGGTGGTCAGGCTCCACTCTATCTTGTTTTGTCTTCTCTGCCTACAGGTGAACGGTGGAGCTCAGGGTAACCCAGTGTGGAACGCCTCTGATACTGTCACTGAAGGCTGGGTGAAGGCGGAGCTGGCTATTTCTACATTCTGGCCCAACTCCTACCAGGTACCACTCACACACATTGTTTCTAGGTAACTAATGTTATAGTGCTAGGACAGAGGTGTCTTTGAGTATTATCATATATTATAAAACAACAACTCAAGAGTACTTCTCTTTTAAAGTCATCGGTAATAATCCCTGATATTTTCTGTCTGGGTTTTGGCATTTTTCTCAGCCATCAGTCTGAGATGTGTGTCTCAGACTGATGGCTGGTTTTTGTGTCTTACCAACACACTGTGTTGGTCTGCAGTGAGTGTCTGCAGAAGGCGCTCACAGAGGGAAAAAAAAAAAAAAGCCTGTCTCCATCCGAACAGAGGCAGGTACACTTTACGTTTAGCTCCAGTGGATTGGCTGTTGAAAGCGGTGATATAACCTGAACATAGCCGTCTCTCGACCAAGTTAAGTTACCATAAGTGACAGGTTAAAAGAGAGTCGCTTATATGCTAACTAGTGATCCCCACAAGTCTCCGTGGTACATTACATTTTTACTCTGCAGTCTGTTACAATATACTGTGACCATTGTGGTTTGAGTTTTATCACTTTACATGTAAGGTGACTAGGAGATGTACTGTTGTATTTTTCTATTATTGCAACTAGGGGGAAAAAATGACATTTAATGACTCTCAGTTTGTCGTTCTGTGTGTTGGTCCATTTGAAGTACTGAGACGTGCCCAGCTGTGTTGTTTTATTGAGGTAACACAAAAGCAACTGTGCTTTACTTAATGACTGAGCTGTGCTCAATAAATGAAGGCACCCACAGAAACAAAGCACAATGGTAACCAAAGCGAATTAAATGTTTGTGTGTCTCTGTCTCCCTAATGAGGAGTCGCCTCCCGTGGAGAGATGACACTTTCTTTTTTCTAAAGGGACAAAAACAGTCATATTAAAGTGCAGACCACTGCAGGGCTCTAAAGGGCAGGAACAAACTTTTAGTGCAGTCCACCACTCTCCTTTGAATTGGTTTGTTCTTTTGCACACATATTTTGTTTGAGTCAGCGATTGTATTGATGTACAAGGTAAAATAAATGTTTTCCCTGGTTGTAATCTGCATGGAAACAAACAGTAGTTTGACCAAAGATAAGTCAAACAAAAAAGCTGCACCAGTATTTTCTAGAAAATTGACATGCATGCCAGAGAAGGAGGGATATACAGTATTTTCATAAGAAACAAAAGAAGAGTCAAGACTTCCCAGAGGTCTTTAGTATTCAGGCCGACTCACAGCTTTATACTGTTGAGGATCCTGACAAGTACAGTGCAGAGGTGCATGTGTGGTTGCGGTGTGTATTTGTGTATGAGTGTATGTATGTGTGTCAGGAGTGCATGGCCCCTTGACAGCCCTGCTGACTGCTTGTCACCCTGAGAGTGTGTGAGTGTGTGTGTGTGTTGAACAAAATCACAAGAACAGGTCTGCTGGGGCAGAAAAAAAATATCAAAATAAAAGATCAAAATAATAAATGAGAACAAAACAAAAGAGCAATTACAAGAAGAAAAGAATGTATAGAAAGAGGGGAAATACATTAAAGAAAGACAAAGATGGAGAGAAAAGATGCAAGAACAGATGAAGAATAGAGGAACTGAAGAGGAGGCAGGGAGGTTTATATGAAGAAAAAGCAGTGAAAGAGGAGGATGGCATATGTGGTTGGCATAAGGATGAAGACAGACGGGATGAAGTGAAAAGAGGAATAGTTGCTGACTTTTAGTGGAAAATTCCCCTGGGGTTCCCATATGAGCTTCATGGGACATCAAGATGTTGCAAGAAGAAAAAGGAAAAAGTATTAGAACATTAAGACCGTGTCTCAACCTCTTCCCTCCTTCCTTCCTTCCTTCCTTCCTTCCTTCCTTTCCTCCTTCCTTCCTTCCTTCCTTCCTTCTTGCATTTCAGGTAATATTCGAAGCCGTCTCAGTCCAAGGCCACCCAGGTTTCATCGCCATCGATGACATACGAGTTCTGGCTCACCCTTGCCGTAAGTGAGACAGCGATTTTGTGTGTGGGTGTCGTAATGGTTGACCCTGCACAACTGTAGCCCCGCTGAGTATCATCTGCTGTATAGCTGTCTCACACTCAACACACACACACACACAGCATAAAGGACAGATTGTGCGGGATGCAGACAGATTGCAGAGAGCTAGGGAGAAGGTCCAAACTCAGGGTCTTCATCACTCACATCTGACAGAAACACTTTGCTTCACAAAACTCTGGACTGCTTACTGCCACACTCTGTGGCCTACTTACCCTGTCTGCTCAGGATTATTATCTGCCATCTTCTTGGCCCGTTCTTTTTGCATGTGTTCCCTCTACAATTTTACTGAGACATGTGTCTCATTGAATAGCAACCGGTTGTGTGTCCAGACTTTTTCCACTGGGGTGGCACTTGAGTTTGCAATGGTGGCACCCAAGGCAAACGTTTAACAACCAAATATTATTGTTTAATAATAACAGAAATGATTCATACCTGTAACATAAGTAATTAAATGAATTAATCTGACTCTGACAGCAGCTACAGTCACACAGACTTCCACATCAGTACTAGTTTCTTATGGACACTTTGCCGTATAGCCCATAAAAGTCAGAAGCAGAAGCAAATCTCTGTATGTCTGCACAGCACCCTCCATGTTCTCACGGCCACGGCTCTGTCAATGATATTATATAATGTATGATATTGACCACAAGCTGTTTTTAAAGAAGTTGTTTGCTTGCTTTAGATGTGTTCCTCAGTCTGGCTGACCCTCTTTTCACTTCTTTATCTCTGTCTTTTTTTCACTGAACGTCTGGCTTCTGTGCCAGCCATTAATTCAACAAGTGGTTTAATCAATGGTAGAAAATAAACAGAAGAGAAGTAGACATTATGATGTTTACAATGGAGCAAAGACGATAAGCTTGGATAAAGATCTGTAAGGATATAAAGAAGAAGAAGAGTTCTCAGGTTTTTATCAAAAAACAGCCTTTGTATTAAAATTATTGTCATTTGGAATGACCCGACTATTAATGCCAGGGCAAATTATCATTGTTAAATGATCGATGCATACTCCGTTAAGCTTATCTCTGTCTGCAGACAGTCAAAATGAAATTAACCGGTCGCAGGCTGGTCTCAATGCCAGATCAAAGTCACCCAAAGTCTGGGCTGTCTGTCTCACTGGCAGGCTGCTCATCTAACCTGCGTCAGGATGGACAACATTTGGCTCTGAATGAGCTGGATTACCACTATTGTGTGCATCGTTTATTGTCACTGTGAAATCTATACATGGCAGCCTGGCATTTACTTTAATGATTCATTATGGTACTTGTTTTGGTTCTTACACTCATAGGAGGTATTTAGGGAGAAGTAATGTAACTGATGGAGGCTTCTCCTGAGACTAATTAAAACATTTAGACTCAGAGGACCTAGCTACACGCATTCAATGATATTCAATTCGATAAGATGCTGGAAAAAAAAAAAAAAAAAAAACGCTGCTTCTGTGTGGATGCATGTTTTTGTCTTCTTTTGCTTTAGCCGGTTGCTATTTGTGTTGCAGGTAAAGCGCCTCACTTCCTTCGTCTGCAGAATGTGGAGGTGAACGTGGGTCAGAACGCTACTTTTCAGTGTACCGCCGGAGGCAAATGGTCCCAGCATGATAAACTCTGGCTACAGGTTAGTGCCTCAAATGATATCAGCAGGAGGTTTATGTGTGGAGATCTATTATAAAGGAGGGACAAATAGTTTTTAACATCTCAAACTGTGACAGGCATGTTAGATGCAGCATTCTTTTTTATTATATATTTTTATTTATAAATGTCCGATGTGGTAAAATGCAGGGATGATTTATTTATTGCATTTAGAAATCAAAATAAATAATAAACAAAGAATGCTGCTTCTAACATGCCCAGTGCTCCCAGCTCTATTCCAGGATCGATTAAAAATCCTTGTTCTGCTTTGCACCATTGACTCCATCTCTGCACAGGTCCATGTTCATGTGTACGTCGTGTGCAGCCACGCTTACAAACTCATTCTAGTTTACATTCACATGCATTGGAAAGCATGCACGTGTTCACTGCACTCCGGTGTATACCGCTGCGTACAGTAATAACATTTGCAATGGAGAGCAGTGACCCTCCTGACAGGGGAGAGCGTGGTTTTCCAAATTGGCCGATAATAACAGATGTGGGGATCGTACGCAAAGCAGAGTGGGGAAGCTGTATGGATTGTTTTAGTTTCCTGCCAGGTGTGCGATATCGGTTAAGGGTCACTACTGTGGCAACTGCTGATGTGTAAACCTAGAATATGATCATTCAAAATGAAACATAGCCTCTAAATGTTGGGGCAAGCTATTATGTTGGCCTCAAAAATCAAGTAGTCAACTAGGGCACAGCAATGCAAGAGGCTCCCGGTGGACTCTATAGTGAATGCTCTACATACTTTTATACAGTGTTTCCTTGCAGTTGGGCTTTCTTGTTTCTTTAGAATCCTTTGTAGATTCTAGAAAGCATTTATTTTTATACAAATGCTGTTAGCACGTGTCAATGAGTGTCAAGTGTCAATGACCAAAAATGCTATTTACACCCAGAATAACAGTGGTTTCCCTGCATTTGGCCTATCTTAAGGTTTGTGTCACCCAGACAAAGTTGTTTGTTGATCTGGGTGACCAAAGAGTGACTGAAAACTAACAAAGAAATAAACATTAAAAAGACAATTTTCTCATTAAATAACATTCAGTTTTATATAGGATACAGGACCCAATCTCTGTGTTTGGCATGTTAAGAGTTTTCAGCTATAGGCAGCTGAAGGTGAAGGGGGCTGGCCTGTGGGAGTAAATAGCTAATAGTGCAAATAGCCAATCCTTTTGGATAATTTTAAATTGCTACAAGTGTGGCTCCACACCTTGTCCTTGGAGCCCTGAAATGCAACATGACTTTTACCAATACTTGACTCTGTCTTGTCTAATGCAGCAGTGGAATGGCAAGGACACAGCTTTGATGGTAACCAGGGTGGTAAACCACCGTCGTTTCTCTGCCACTGTCAGCGTTGGCGACACCTCGCAGCGCAGCACCAGCCGCTACCGCTGCGTCATCCGATCCGACGGTGGATCAGGTGTGTCCAACTACGCCGACCTCATCGTCAAAGGTACGTTTTTATTTTGTTGCACTTGAAACTACAAGTAGGTCGTGATTTTTAAACCAAAGTACGTACGATGAATTTAAATAGGTGAAAGAAGAGCAGCTTGTCAAACCTGATCAGTGCAGATGAGGTAAAATGGGACAGTTTCTTTAGAAAGTGAGAAACAAGCCTGGGCTGTGGTTGTGTAGTTGTGTGTGGGTATTTGGCTGCTGCTCATTAGTGCTGTGAGAATGCTGAGGCTGGAATACTGAACAGACTTCAGAATAGTGACTGGAACTCACAATGAGCTCTCTTTCACTCACTTTCTGTCAGTCTTTGTTCCCCTTTGAGTTCATATTCTGCCCGATGTTTCTGATT